>NW_010202368.1:27937-43897 GCF_000695765.1 Mesitornis unicolor
AATCACAGACTGTGTGGCCTTTCACGGACTTCTGTAGCTATTTCTAAATATTTCTCATGCTTATGTAGCCCTGACAGCTATCAACACCTTTCTCATATGATCTTTTCACACGTGGTCTGCAAGTTAGTAAGACGTGAAAAGGGTAATGTAGAAGTATAATCTTGACAGACTCTTCCAAATTTGAGACATGGTCCTTTTGGACCCTCTGGTCCATCCTCCTGTGTGAAGGAAGGCTGCAGCTGACACTGCGTGAGGTTGGCCATGGCATTGTCAAGTGGGCTCTGAAGACCTCGAAGGATGGAGATCTCACCACAAAGTGAGATCAAAGCGTTCTAGTACTTCACTGTCCTTTGAAGTCGACTGGAAGAGAAAGCAGAGCACAGCCATATGAGCAAACAGATTTGAACGGCAGTGTTATGTTGATCCAGCATTTGGAGAAAGCCTGATGTAAATTTCTTTTTACTCATCCAGCTTCTGTTTCATGGGGAGCCTGATCTAGAGAGAAATCAGGATTTGCAGTCTGGTCCATGTCATGATACTGGATCCGAGGAGCATGCCATCATTTTTGTGCATTGGTTGGCTCTCTGCTGATGTAACAGAGCTGCAAAGGCAGAGCAGCGGAAAAAAAGATGTTTGTTGGTAATGGCATTCCCCAGTCCAGTTTGTGTTGTGTGTGCTCTTCTGGGACAGAGTCTCCAGCTGGGCAGTAATTCTGGGAATCCAGAATTTGCCTTCTGGAGAAGACCTGAGGTCTTGCAAGCAAATACAGAAACTTTGAGTTTTGTCAGAGAAGCAAAGAATCTGGATTATATCCTTTTTGGTTTTCCTGGACCTTATTCACATGCCCTACCTAAATTACATGTTTTTGCAATTACAGATTGCAGTTGCAAAACTAATAGCCTGCAGATGCTATGCAAAAGCAGAGCTCTGCTGCAGTGAATTAGAGGAGGCGAATTTCTTTTTATGGGTGGTAGTAATAAAACAACTAATTCCTTTTGGGTCTTACAACTTTGTAAAATCTACAAAGATAACTGATAGACTCAAGGGGAAGTTACAGATGAACTACATTTCTGTGCTTATATAGCCCATGGGCAGGACAGAAAATGTCAGAAAAACATAATTTTAAAATAATTTGGAGCAAACTTTTTAAAATTTTATGTTAGTTTGATTGAGAAAGCCTTTGGAAAAAAAATCTGATCCTTATCAAACACAATAGGAGGGATTTTTCCACCAGTAAAAGCTGGGATTATTTTTTTTTCTCTTCACAGAAGTGCAGAAATGAGTCAACTGTTCATATACACATATCTTTTCCAGTTAATCTTGAAATTCAAGTGATTTCCACAAAAAGCACATACACAAATTATCAAAGCACTTTCAAGTCCTTAGAAATCTTCCTATACAGTTTTAACCAAAACTGTTTACTTAAACATAGAATTCTGTTCTTCACATCCTCTTACTTTGCGTTTAGGAATTTTTTTTTAATCTGCTGCCAAACCAAAATTACATCATAGCAAATGCATGCATTGTTCTTTACTTTTGGGCCTTGCAAAGCAGTTCTGCAGACGAATTTAATTGGCTGGATTTCTGTCCAGTCTCTGTCATGTGCCCTCCTTGTTCACATGGGCAAAAAGACAAGGAAAAGAGACAAAATCACAAGCAAGAGTACGTTCATGATAGAAATAAAGCCCAAACAGAGTGTCTTCACCTCTTTCTCCATTGAAATCAGACTTTGCTGTGGCTCATCACGTGTCTAACTAATACATGTACCCACAAGCTTCTGCTAACTGTGAGTTCCTGGAGTGTTCTCTGTTCACAGGGGGAGGCTGATGCTATTTAGTGCCTCTTATTTAGGTTGTGTTGCAGGTCAAAAGTGAGATTGAAAAAGCTTGGATGGAAACTGAGTTCATCCTGGGTAATTGCAGAATGAGGGATTTGCAGAGGAATGGGGAGCTTGAGCACAGCTGGTCCTTTTGCAGCTGGTGTCACTGCTAACAGGGTGAAGAGGATGTTTCAGGAGGATGGAGGGTTGGCGGGCTGATCTTCTGGAACTGTGCTCATATTCGATTCCTGAAGGGACACAAGATTTCTGTCTCAGAGGCCACTGGGTAGTTTCTACTGTTTGACTAACAGATACTTAATTACCAGCATATTTCAGTCTTATCTTAAGGCATAATACTTCCTCTTTGGCCATGCAAATTGAATAAAGGGATTGTAAACCATGGAAATAGAAAAACTGACTATTACATCATTTTTTCCCACCTTTATATGTTATCTGCTTTACAGGTGCCTTTGGTGCAGCTAAGTAATACTTTGCATTATAGTCTGTTGTGTATGAGGAAGTTTTTGTGTTGGTCTTCTCAAACCTTGATGGAGTAATGAGATTCTCTTGCATTTTTATTCTTGCTTTCTCAATTGTAACTTTGATCTTCTACCTAGAGGGAACTGAGTTAGGATACCCAATGAAACAAAGAGCAGCAAGTTAAGCTAGGAGGATGTGGGTTCAAACCAAGGAAAGAAAGTGATTCATACAATAAAATATTACTTGTGGAACTCCTTGCCAAAATGCGTTATAGATGCTGCAAGTTTACATGTATTCAAGGGAAGACTGGGAAAGTTCTTGGAAGAGAAACCTATTAATAGTTACTCGATGCATAGAAGTCACATTTTTTAGAATATCCCTAAAAGAATAATTGAAATGGTTGGTAGCTGGAAGACAGGTAGGGGAAATTGTCATATCTGTACACAACTGCTTGTTTCTGTCTCAGCAAGATGAGTTGGCTTTCCTTGGAATCAGATGGCAGCAGCAGCAGCAATGGCCAGCCCAGGACAGGCAGGAAGAGGAAATCAGGAACAGCTTCAGCAGCAGCAAAGCTTAATTTGCCTCAGGTCACTGTGAAACTGGGTCCTCTGCTTTTACACCTGGAGAAACTTTTTGTTCTAAAATAGACACATACAGTGACTGCTGGTTATGGCTTGGATCTTTTGGTAGTGAAGAGCTACTAGAGAGGTGATCTGAATAAATGTCTAAGCCTGAGACACTTGCAGTACATTTAAAAATTTGCACTAGGTCACTTTAATTTGACCTCTGATTTTTAGGTTCTTTTTGGTCTTTAAAGTAACATAATTCAATCTAAAAGGAGAAGGGACAAAAAGTGGTAGCTCTTGCTTTACTGGTGTTTACTGGTGTTTGCTGGCTCTGTTTGTGAACTGCAGAGAAGGACACCATTCACAGCAGGTCTTCATATCCTTAGTAGTCTCCTTACCCTTTTTGGCTCTTAATCCAAAACAGGTCCTTTGCCACTGGCTCTCCTTTATGCTGAGCAAAGGCTGAGTGCTGACTTCCAAAGCTGAGCCCTGTTCATAGACAAACAGCGCTGCTGCCACTGAAGGGAATGGAGGAAACTCCTCCAAAGGAGACTTGTGACAGAATTTTCCATTCCTCCGAGGTCTCTGGGACTTTCACAAGGCGCTCTGACTCACAGCCAGGTGCTTTCCAGCTAGTTTACTTCTGGAGCCCAGGTCACATCGCATCTGGCAGTAGCACAGTTGACAATAAAAGGTACTAAAGACTTCTTCATTAAAACATGTCTCATGTGGGAACTAAACTGGATAGCAACTACCTCTTCTGCAGGGACAGTGACCAGAAAGTGTTCCAGAGTGCAGTTAGGTGTTATTTATAAAAGTTTGTCTGGGAATGTCAGAAAGGTGTAATCTTATGCTATGGGACATTTTATTGAGCTATTTCTGGTAAAATGTTTAAATAAAAAGTGTATCTCATCACTTCTTTGCTGTGTGCAAAGTATAGGCTGTAAAAACCACCTGTGCAAGAAAAGCTGGGATTGGAACAGCATCGGTGTGAATAGGAGCACTTTTGAAAAAAATAAAAGCAGAAAAAACCCTCTCTATTCCTACTGCTTCTGGGAGCTTTCCTGTTATGGGTCAGTTTACCCTGTACTCCTCTTCCCCTCCCCCCCCCTCCAAAATAGGCTTAAAACTGAGAAAAGTAATTAAATTCTCTAACTAGGGACTGGGACTTGAATTCTTGATTACAAACTCTCTTCTTCAGTACACTGCAGAACCAAACTAACTTATATTAATACGTGCTAGCTAACCTCAAGTTTCAGATATGCAGAACTGGTACTCTTTCAAATTAAGTTAAATAGTTACTGCTAAACTCAAAGGAGTAAAGCTACTGGGGCCTCCCACGATGGGCTGTCAAGAGCTGGTGCAGAGAGACTGAGATGTTGTGAAGTTTTATTGTGGATTTTTCTGTGGATTCCTTGCAGTCATTATTCCATCTTGCACTCACTGCCATATTCATCTTTACATGTCATCAATTCTCTGTAAGGATCCATGATGTATGAGTAAATCCACTTTGATTTATAAGGTCTACCTTAAAAAAAAAAGAAATATCATTAGACACATCAATTTTAAAAACAAGGCAGCTTTACAGTTCATAGTATAATGAGCAAGTATTGTGGCTATGAGTCACAGTTTGTGTAGAGGTTTTAACTGGTTTACTCTCCTTTTTTCTGCTCTTAAAACCATCTCCATGGTTTTCAGATAGAAGGGTCAGACTGAAATGGCAGGATAGTGGTAGTTTCAGAGACACCCTCCCCTCTGCAGTGAGTGCCCTGTTTAACGTCCACCGATAGCAAAAGCAATGTTGCAGGAACTTCTGGCATTTTCAGATGGACCAGTGCTGTATCCAGTGTGGTGTATCCTCAGGACGCCATATGGTTGCCATCACCCAACCGAAACCATAGTGAAATTATACAACCATTTCCTCTACAAATTTGTAAACTTTCATACGCGTCCTCTTCAAACTGACAGAGGAAACCAGAAACAGATATGCCGGGACCTGATTCTCATTTGCACCATGATCTGTGCTCTGTGCTTTGCAGTGTCAGGAACTGCTGGGGTAAATGAGAATCAGCCCCGAGGCCATGAGTGGATTGCAGTGAGTTCTCTTCCTGGAGAACAACCTCCTTTTGTGTCCAGGGAGCTGCTGAAGTTGAGCCCTGGCTCTCCTGAGAACAAAGCTCCAGCTTCACAGGTACCGTTTCCCAGTTAGGAGCCACATGCCAAAGGCTATGGTGCTGCTCAGTGTGAGTTCAGTGCTCTGGGTAGGAGATCAAGACGAAACATCACATCTCTGGCAACAGCCAGGCAGCCTGAAATAATTATTTTGTAATTTTCAAGAAGTGTGAAATCTGTGGTTCGTGAAAGAAAAGCTGACTCATTGGCTCTGTCAGCCCAGGGTTTTAAAAAGTCCAGCTCCTCAGAGAACCTTCACAGGGTGTCTCTGAAGTTGCATGTGGCTTTTTGGGCCCATGAAAACACTTTTTTTCCCACGTGCCTATTATGGCCAAAACCATACCTCTAAAGAAGTTCCAGTGTCATCTCATTTAACTGAAATCCCTGAAGATGTTCAGAAAAAGTAGGTTTGAAAGACAATACATAGATTTGATGAACCATTTTTAATGGTCAAAAAACCACTTGCTTTCTATCTGCTTCATCTTGAGATCACTAGGTGTGGTCAGAGAAGCTTTTAAGCTGTCAGGACACGCTGAACACAAAAGTAGTGCCATTAAAGTGCTGCTGCCAGCACTTGGGTTCAGGGATGTGGGAAGCTCCTCAGCCTGCATCGGCAGTGGCTGTAACGCGGTCCTAGAATCATAGCGGGAAGATTCAGGCTGGAAGAGGTTGAGGCAAGATTCCCTGGGAGACCTCTTAGTCATAAACAGAGATGAAAAAATGCCCAGCTACAGTGTTTGTTTACTGCAAGAAATCTTCTGAAGCTGCCTGGCCAGAGTACCCTTTGGCATGCTGAGGCGCCTGGCTCCATTTGCCCGCTCTGCTCTTTGTTAGCTGCAATATTCTAGCACATAGCTGGTCTCCGAGGCAATGGTAAAGATCAGATCTCCTCATCAAGGCAAATTATGAAAAGAGCACATTAAGGTTTTCCTCTGGTATTTTAATCCAGTCTCCTTGGAGCTTTTGTTCCTGTAAAATAACAAATGTTACTTGTTTTCTAAAAGATCATCCATAGTTTGTCAGAGATGGATCTCTTAACGAAGAGCAAGGCTCACTGGGACATCTTGATGAAGCCTTTGTGAGAAGTGAGCTAGGGCTGCCTTGCCAGAGTGGAGTCATGGCACCATGTGGGTCACAGCTGTACTGTGCAGGGTACGTGCTCCGAACCACTGGAAGGGTCAGAGCCATGGCTCTCCCTTCAGTACCGTGACACACAGTGTGTGCAGAGGCAGATGTGCTAAACACACTGTAACAAAGCATGTTTAAATCACGGTACGTTAGTTATTTTCTAGTAGGTAATGCCTTTGCTCAAGTCACTAGAAAAGGTTTTTGGAGAATACTTATCCATGCATAAGCACAGCAGCTAGAAGAGTAAGAAAAATCATGGGGAACTGACTTTGACAGATAAGTAGCCTCAGGGACAGGAGGAAAGACAGCTCTTGCTGGCAGTGCAGAGCCTTGGTGGGTTTGGAAATCTGTTCCTCTGTGTCACTCGGGCATCCCTCAAGTGCATGCACATCTCTGAACATTCCCCGTAGCACTCATAATATTTTCCTCCATCACGGGCATGCAGCAAGGATTAATTCCTTTGTGTTTCTTTCAAGCGCACAGAACAGAGGAGCTGCTCTGCAGATTGCCTATAGTGAGATGGCACACTGCACCCTGGGGAGGCATCTGTTGCTGGGTGCAGCGTTGCTGATGGGACATGCATTGCAAAAGCCAAAACAAGCAATACTGCCAGTTCTAATGATTTAAAAGGCAAGAGTTTAGCTTATGAAATGATGATAGTTTAAAAACAAATTGAAGAGACCCTTGACTAACATGTTTTGTCTCTGTTTAATGAAACTTGATGGTATGCCGTGATGTTTTCTTTATGTCCATTAACTATGAGAGTTACAAACAATTTGTTTTTGTTTTTAAGTGAAAGCTAAGATCCCTGCAGGTTTTCATGCATCCAGTTAGTGGGGACTTTGAGAACCAAATCACACGTCATGAGAACCAGGCTGAAGCTGCAGGAGCAGCCGGTTTTGGAATAGTCTATCACAGTGGAGCAGGATTTCCATTGCCAGTTGACTGGTGGGGTTAGAGATACAAGGGGCTCCAAAGCTGAATCTCTGTTAAAGCCCTGACAATACTGATCTTATGTAAGAAGCCTTAAAATCTTTATCGCGGCTCCATGTGTTGTGGAGTCCAGAACCAGATCAGCAGGCACTGAATTAGCCAGCAGAGTAAAAAGGTTCAGTGAGGATATTCATTCTGTAGGGATGCCTAATTTCTCAGTGCTTACAACTCTGGTTAGTTATATTCTAATAATACAGTGTCCTGAGTGTTTTGTGGTGGCAAGGATTTATTGAATGTGAGTATTAATCAGAAATTTAACAAGTAACAGCTTCAGACTTTATCCTCAGGAAAAAATGTGTTTCTATATCCCATCTTATTCAATTAAGGTAATGCATTTGTGGCTGGTTATTTTGTATCCATATCTATATCTGCCTGTCTATCTCATCTGGCTTCAATATCACTGAACTATAGAGGTGATCAAAAGCAAAATGAGAATGCTGAAGCTAGGGTCTCATTTGAAATATTGTCTTTCCAGGCTGATATTTTTCCAGTCATTCTGCCAGCAGTCTCAGGTCTGCATCGTCTATTTAAATTGTCATCTCATCTAAGTGCAAATCTTGGCCCAAGACAAGGCCATCTGTTCTTGGGTAATAGTTCTGATTTATTCTGCCTCTGGTTGACATTAATGTTTGTGGGCCAGATGCTGACTTGCAAGGTTTGCTTTTATTCATTTTCAGTTTTATACCATGTGTTAATATCACAAACAGCATTTTAATTTTAGAATTTTTTGCATAGTGTTTAAAATTAGGGATGAGTAATAGCATCACACACCACTCTGGGATGCAATTCAGCATACTTCAGAACAGAAATGCATTCAAACAATGTTTTTAAGTGTCTAATTTCTTCCTAATCACTAATCTGTACAGTCATTTATGTTGCATATAAATAAGTAGGTATTGCTTTCAAATAAAAGTTGTGGACTGTTTGAAGACTTACGAGCTCAAGAATGTTGTAAGTAGCTAAAGTGTAGGCAAAATATTTGTGACACTCTGCAGCATACCTGCTGTTCCCTTTGCCTTCAGTGTAGAATGAGGTTAATTATGAAACTCTGTAAGTTAGGACTGTTGTCAGAGAGATGCTCCTGTATATAAAAGATTAAGATTATTAGGGAGATGGATAAATTTCCCTAATTCCAGATTTTTAAAAATGGCAGTATCCAACTTCCAGACAATCTGTGTATCTTGCACACAGCTGCTCCTGGTAGCAGTTTGAACTTACAGCTGACTGGCTTTTTACATGTCTGCCTTCTCCGGAGTCGGTGTTGAAATACTGAGGAGTTGTGCAGCAAACCCAAAGCATGTTTGGATACACAAATGCAAATGGAAATTCCTTCATTGTCTCAGTCTCTGCTGTGGGAGCAGAAGGCTCTGGGTCTTCCTTCTTACACTGTTCAGACTGCTCCAGTAAAACAGGAGCATCTCACACTGTTCAGACTGCTCCAGTAAAACAGGAGTGGGAGGTGAATTGACACATGAAGGTACTACTTCGCTGTGTAGTTTTAGGAGTCTGGAAACTAAGAGAGAGTTAATTTTAATGTCTTGGGTAGGAGAGTGGCTACATTGAAAATGGTTCCCTGTGCAACTTTTTTCAGATCCAGTGAGTTGATCATGTTGGGTTGTGTTTGGAGGGATTGCTGGTAACAGTGTATGTATAATAGGTATTGACACTTTTACCATATCAGTTTCTGTCTCTAACAGGATTTTGTGTGGCTGAGCAGGATATGTTGGGCCTGTCAGGATTTGTGTAAAATAAGTTCTCTTCATTAGGTTACACTGAATTATAATACTGGCATTTTTTATATCTGTCTTCCTTCTTATATTCCTTTGGTTTTGAGTGACTGTGGTCCAGAGAACAATGCTCTTCTGTTTCTTTGAGTCAGGGAAAGGTCTGCGTGGGATTCATTTCATACAGTTTCAGGTGCTTGGCTGTTGGTTGACCAGTCAGAATTAGACCTCATTGCCATGATGGTCACAGGAGAGCAGCAGGGTTCTCTGTCGCCTCCAATGCTATCTTAGTGTAGAGCAAAATACGTGCTGGGGTTGCCCGCTTCAAGTGACTGATTTACCAGGAAATGACTTGGCAGTTTTGTTTTTGGCTTCTAGGTGATCTGGAACTAAGAAAGGTAAATTTTATATCTCATTTCCAATGCAAGGTTTAGAATAAAATGTTGGTTTCTAGCTGATCAGTTTGGTGGAATCCAAACCTGCCCAGCAGTATTAGTGCATAGTTTGGCTGTGTTGTAGTCATGGAAACAAAATTTGTTAACTGCAGAGTCAGTCTAAGCCAAGTCTTTGAATTTAACCATGATGGAGGAGCTGCAGAGCTTGTAAAGGCTGAGCCTGAGCTGTTTGCACTGCCCCTGTAGTTACCATAAGACTCTCATGAGAAGTTGGTACTGCCAGTGTCTGTCCTGTGGACTGCAGAAAGAGAACCATAGGATCACCAAAATGGGTAGAGAAGACCTCTGGTGGTGCCTAGCCTAACCTTCTCCTTGATGTGGAGCTGTTGCCCACAGCAGATATGGGCAGCCATGGCTTTGTGTAGCTGGATCTTGGAAACCCCAAAGGACAGAGATCCCCAGCGCTCTGCTGCCCCATTCCAGGGTTGCACCGCGCTACTGGGGCAAAACTGTTTCTGAATGTCCAACCTGAACCTCCTGTGGTGCAGCCAAGATACAGGAGGTATCTGAGGAATTTTCCTTACTTTGTTGCTAACCATAAATTTGGCATTTCTGTCACGACACTGCTGTTCATTTCTATAGAGGTTCTCTGATTGTAAAGTCTTTGTGATAGTTCTTAATACATTTTATACATGCAGTAAATAAAGGTGCTGTTATAAGCAAAATGTACCAATCTTCAGATATGTTGGCAAAAAAATAGTAGTTACTTGTTCACATGTGATCATCTATGCTGTACTTGTGTTTTTCTGAGGAATGATGTGGACTCTCAGGAGCATTGAAAAAGGCAAAAAAAAACCAGAATAAGCATTTCTTAAGTGATGTTAAAAATAGTCATCAAATAATGACAAGGACATTGTTACAAAATGTGGTTTTAATGGACATCTTATCTTTGGCCTGTTCCCTTGGGAACATCAAATTTCAAGAACGGTTTTTCTGTAAAGTTCATTGTCTTACTGAGTGTTGTCTTAGTCTCAGTGGTTCAGAGATGAAATGGGAATTACATATGTAGTCTGAGAATTACACCAGAGTGGTTTTATAATTTTGGTACCAAGATGTTTTTAATTACAGTTATTTATTGAAGTAATGTTTTCTTCTCATGGTCAGTCATTTGGGTTTTTGGGGAATTTTTCGGTGGGGAAAAAAGAAAGAAGAGTGATATTTCTGCAGTGTATCTACAGAGTATCTTAATGTATTTAACACCTAGCTCTGTATGTAACTCAGTTCCCTGAATCTTAGACATAACAATATAGTGTTTAGATATTAAAATGGGGAAAATACAGCTACCCTGACATTAAGAAGTTAACAACTGTGTCCTGAAGGAAGTCTAATTCAGTCTGTGAAAAAGATAACCTTGGCCAAAAGCAGAGGAGTTTTGTGGGCCTGTTCTTACCCTTAACCAGGGAGCTGAAGAGCTGCTGGAGAAGTTTCTGAGTGCTGGGTTAGTAAAATATCATGGGAGTTTTACAAATGGGAAAGCACGAAATGAAATGAGAACATCAAACTTGTTCCTGCTTTTTAACCCTGTGAGATAGATGTCTGAATCTTGAAAAGCAAAAGGCAGATGTTTGGATCTGGTTTTAGGACAGTTGCAAAAACTTCTTAACAAGTTGGTCTCCATGTGTGTGACATGGTGGCATCTACTGACTTTTGTTCTCACAGACACTGGGAGTGAGTTTGGCAATGCTGGGACTGGGAAAAGGACAAACACAGGGAAATAGACCTTTCCATTAATTCTTTGGGACCAGTAAAAGATACTTGGTGATTGGCAGGTTTTTGTTTCACTTAGAACCTGGGTTAGAAATTTAAACTATATTTGCCAGTCACCTAAACACTCCTAATTTGCTCCTAATTACTGAGAGAGAGCAAATACACTTCCCTGACAGTGCCCACTGTGTACTGAGATGGTGCACTGAAGCAACCTTCTGCCAGGGAGGCTAAGCTTGGAAAGGCACAGGAAGCTTCCCTCAGCCTTAGTGGTCTGTCTTTGGTCCATCCAGATCAGCACCGTACAACAGGGTGGGAGATGCCTGGTCTGGCGCTTTATATTCTGTTACTTCTGCTGATAAGGGAGGGGACCCATGGTTTCCCAGGCTGCAAGGTGATCAATTTGAGTTCAGCAACAGCAAAAAACCTGAGGAAAGGCTGCACTTGTCCTTGCAGGTCAGGTCCATATCCAGAGCCTCTCCTGCAGATGCAGCTCCCACTGCTAAAAGCCAGGGTGGTCAGTTTGAACACTCAGAATCACAGAATCACAGAACATTAGGGATTGGAAGGGACCTCAAAAGCTCATCCAGTCCAATCCCCCTGCTGGAGCAGGAACACGCAGATGAGGTTACACAGGAAGGCGTCCAGGCGGGTTTTGAATGTCTCCAGAGAAGGAGACTCCACAACCTCTCTGGGCAGCCTGGGCCAGTGCTTTGTTACCCTCACTGAGAAGAAGTTTCTTCTCAAATTTTAGTGGAACCTCCTGTGTTCCAGCTTGTGTCCGTTGTGTGTCCAGCTGTGTGCTCTACAGCAGCACTCAGCCACCTCACAGCTGAGATAAGCAGCTAAAGCACAGCTTTGCCATCAAGCTTGCCTGGTAGGTTTTGCCTCAGAGCTCGTATTTCACACCCTGTTGCAGCCCTGACTGATACAGTCCTACTGCACAAGGCATGTGGTGTAGAGCTTGACATAGATACTGCAAGATGACATTTATATGTAAAGCAGACAGCACCGCAAGTAAAGGCTCCGATTCAGCAAAACCCTTAACCGCATGTTTAAGTATCATTGAAGTCAAGTTAAATTATTTTAATCATATACATAAGTACTCCATTGAACAAGAGCCTACAATAGTAGTTTCCATCTCTTTCCATATGATAAAGGCTTTTTCATATTCTGCTGCATGCAATAGGGATTTCTTCTCGGTTACACAGCATGAGCAATTGTTGTGACTTTTGGAAGACTCCCTCAGCAATTTGAATTTGCTAAACTGTTTGGAATAGTTTTATGTGGAGTGCCTGTAAGATAAAATGGAAAGAAATTTTCCCAGCTCTGCACTTCCAGGGTAGATTTCACACATCTTTTCCCCTGTTTTCCAGGACCACCTGTTATTGCCAGCCACCACACATAACAAGACCAGAAGACCAAAGATGTCTATAGTGTTGCCAGCTGTAAACATCAATGGTAAGTCCAAAACATGAAATTCATGTAATTTCAAAGGGATGTGCCTGACTTGTAGGTGGAAACCAAAGTCAGACCAAATGTCTGTCATTACAGCTTTGAAAAAGAAGTCAAACTGGTCATTACTGGGCTGTAGTTGCCACTAGAGCTGGGGTGCTGGCAAATCACCAGTGCCTGGTCACCAAGACTGTGACGAGAGGCTGCGTGACTTGGTCACAGTTCCACAGTACCTCATTTGAGCTCCTTCAAGGACTCAGGGTTGTTACCATCCAGTCACAGTGATTTATACACAGCTGATGAAGGGTTACGTGAATGTGACTCTCATGTGAATGCTTCTCTAACTTGGTAGCTACAAAGATCCTATTGAGTGTGGAGACTGTCCTTGTCCTCTCATTTGGGTTCCTCCTATGCCTGCTTAGCGGGGCAAATTCCTTGGCCTTACTGGTTTGTTAGGATGCTGACTGCCTTCCGTCAGCTTCCTCAGCTGTTTACCACTACGTTATACAACACTCAGTGTGAGTGGGACCTCTCAGCACTGCATAGTCAGGATTAATAATAATCATGTTACAGTGCTGCAGGACAGCAGAGAAAACAGCTTTGCACTGAGGGCGCAGGCTTGTTAGTGAGCAGAAATGTTCTTGATCTCCCTTTCAGTCCCACATGAGAGACAAGGCGTGAACTGTATAAATATATTTCTAATTCACATGGCAAGGAACTGCCATGCGGGAACATGTTAGGGGCACAGGGTCACTGCCACAGTCATCAAATGCATCATGAACTGTGTAACAGTATAATCCTTACTTTCTGAATATCTGTGTACTGTAATGCCTTTTTAAAACATGTTTTATAGTACAAGTGAATCATAATTGCAAATGTTTTTGTTAAATTCAGGCATGCCAAAAACGTTATCTGACTACGTGAATTTCTATAAACTAAGAAAAAAAAAAAGATCAGTTCAGGCTTTCAACATTTTGATAATTACATTTTCCCATCCAGGACAGTAAGTCAAGTGTGATAATCTATAACCAGCTATCTTAGGGGAATTTTTATTAGATGTATCAGAATAATTTTTGGGGTTTATCTGTCTGAAACTCCCTTTTTATGTCCATTACAAAATTAATTTTCTGGCTAAGCTGAATTATCATGTGCAAATGGGCACTTTATCACTTGGAGAACAAACTCTTTCTAAATTACAAAGTATTTCTTCTTAAGATGTTACTGAGTCTTGTTTTACTTGAAATAACTTTCAGTTGTTAGAGTAAATATAATTTGGAAAATACACATCGTAATCCAGTGACAAATCTTATCCTTCATTAATAATGAAACATTGTGAAATTCTAGTTACTTGAGTTCTTTGGGATTTTTCTTCAGAACATCAGCGTGATCCAGGAAATAATAAAGTGTCCAGGGATTTGGGCAGAGATGTTGAAACAGATGAGACACAAGAACAGCATTAAGTAAACAACAGCATCAAACGCCGCTTCCTCTGTGACACTCAGCCAGGTGTTAGGAAAAAAATTACAAGATACACAAGAGCCAGTAGGTAACTTGGCTTGGTTTTTAATTTGATTATTAATAGATTACCTGGAGGAGACTAGTCTCTAAAAAGTTCTGCCTGGAGAAGAACCCATTTCTCTCCTTTGAGAACATTGCTCCTCCACCCTATTCTGTCTGCAGGGACTGAGCATGTCCTGAGCAAGCATCTGGAAGTTAGCTGACAACAAAGCTTTCCTCCCAGCTGTCAACAAAGCTTTCTCTAAAGGTATTTGTGCCTCTTTTAAGCCCACCTTAATTCTTTGTCCACCTGCAGAGAATTGGCTGTTGGAAGAGGCTGGGTCTCCCTGGGAGGAACTGGCAGAAGTTTCTTTGAAAGAATGTCCCTCTTGCCTTTTCTCTTCCCTCAGCCACATCTCTGTGAAAGGAGGGAACCTTTTTTCACTGCCGCTTACTTGCCTTTCCTTTTTGCTGCAACAACCCTGGCAGAAGAGATGAAGGGAATGCAGGTGAAGTGGCCCTAGCTTTGAAACTTTTTTGAAACTTCTGCATTTGCTTTCTTCTGCAGGATCTTTAATTGTCTGTGTACTACAGTTTACCCATGACACTGTTTCCAAACATGAAACAGCTTGCAGTTCAGTCAAGAACCCTTTGGACTGCTTGGACAGTCTTCCCAGCAGGACTGTCATCCTTTTCTGAATGCACTTTGGTTGCTTGATCGCTTTCTGACCTGTGCTAGACTCTGCCTTTAGCTGGCTTGAGCTATTCCCACCAGCAGCTGCAGGGACAGAGAACGGGTATGGACAAAGATTAGGAAGTAAAATGAGTTCGGTCCCTGTTGTGCGTGACTCTGCATGGAGGGCAGGCTGGGCCACCCGCCCCAATCACAGCCAGCACTTGCTGTCAGCTCCTCCATTTCTGCGTCCCCAGATGCTCCTGTAGCCCTTTACCCTTCTCCCATTTCCCTGCTGCCCCTCAGCACAGCTCTCCCCTTGGCCCCTGCAGGCAGCCATACCCACGTTTTGATTTGCCTCTGCCCAATGGCAAAGCCCCACCATTATTCACAGAAAATCTGATGGGACCCAAGGACCTTATGGTTGCTAAGTCTGCAGGGAAAAATGCAAAACTTGTTAGTCCTAGTCCCACTGTACATGGTTTTGGGGGCACCATTGGTGTGGCTTTACTGAGAGGTTATTCCAAGAAGAAATATCTTGCAGTTTCTCATGGGAATGAGAGCCAACTACCATTTACAGTTAAACTCCGGCTTTTGTTTTTAAGCAAGTCATGTTTGTTATGCTGGATTGAAGCTATTATTTTAGAAATCTAACTATGCACTTGAGACCAGTTAAGTCTCCAGTAGATTTCATTCCTAAATTTGCTTTTATTGTAATTCAGAGTCTTGTTGGCTCATTACACCAGTTCCAAATTGACATATAGGCGGTGCCTTTCTTGAAATTTAAACGAAAACATCTGCCATTAGCCTTATATTTACTTAACTGCTGTAAAAAATGCACTGGGTTATAACATTGATCTTTGGATCAAAATAATCTGTAGAGAACAGTATAGCTAAGCCACTCTTCCTACTCAAAGCAGAAGCCTTTTGTCTCTGCAGGATGCCTGCAGCTCTGCAGCGCAGCACACACCACCAGTAGTCCTCTCCTCGCAGCACGCAGAAGTGAGAACACATGTACAGACATTCAGTGTAGGAGATAGCATTCAGGGTTTTGCCCAGGAAGCCACTTTCATTAATGTATTTCTCCCTAGGATTATGTTAGATACTCTCACAGCTTGTGCTTTCTCTTGGCAGGAGCAGCTGTAAACATCTGTGCAGGTGTGTACTCGCCATGAGTACTGGTGGTCTTAGCAGCAGCACAAAGACCAAAAAAGGCCTTTTTTCTGCTTAGGATCCCTGTGCAAAACTGTTCCCTATACTTGAAAGTCACACAGAATCACAGAATCGCTCGGTT
>NW_010202370.1:0-13865 GCF_000695765.1 Mesitornis unicolor
GGCAATGAGCCATGGATACACACAAGATATCTGTCCAAAGTAAGAATTACTGGTGGGGGAAAGTATTTCCACCAGCTCCACCACCACCAGATGCAGCCCAGAGCCAGCCATGGGAGCCAAAGGTCTGCACCCAGTGGTCTGAGACTCCCTCTCCTCCCTCAGGCACCCACAGGGGCTGCTCTGGGTCTGTTACACACCCAGTCCACCCAGAGCAGAACAGGAGCCCTGGTTGGAAATGGATTGGAGAGCATCTGCTTACAGAAAACCCTCTTAGCAGAAGGAGGAACGGCAGCATGTGCCTACTGACCCGGAAGACTCCAAGCTAAGAAACCAGCACTCATCTGCGACACAAAAGCCAGAAGCAGCTGCTGAGGACAGCACAAAACAACAAGGCAAAGGGTGGGAGGGGAGGTGGAAAAATCCCATGCAGTGACTGACTTTCACATCCCAACTCTGCTTTGTCTGCTCAGGTAGCTCATCAGGGTAAAGTCACACCCCTGTTGTGTTCAGGTATGCGTTAAAAGTGAGGTCACAGAGTTGCTGGTGGCCTCCAGTGCCACCCCCAATCTTCCCCTGAAGGGCAAATTGCCTTAGAATTGCTTGGGGGAAAAGAAGTGCCCCAATGCGGAGAGCACAGAGAGGGCTCCCTCCTCCCCACAAGACATTTCTTCCATTGCTTCAGCCACTTCCAGACAAGTGCAGTCTCCACATCAACACCAATACACTGGCTTATGGGATGACAAGCCAAGTCTGGCTACATTTCATTTAAAAACAGTATTATCCCATAAAACAGAATCACAGAACGTCAGGGATTGGAAGGGACCTCCAAAGCTCATCCAGTCCAATCCCCCTGCCGGAGCAGGAACACCAGATGAGGTTACACAGGAAGGCGTCCAGGCGGGTTTTGAATGTCTCCAGAGAAGGAGACTCCACAACCTCTCTGGGCAGCCTGGGCCAGTGCTCTGTCACCCTCACTGAGAAGAAGTTCCTTCTCAAATTTAATATTATTAAATATTATTTAATATTATTATTAATATTCTCCTGTAAGAGTGAGGACACAAAAGATCCAGCTAAAGACATGGATTCAGCACGGACTGTATGTTGTAGCATCAGGTACAGGCCATCAATTAGGGACAAAGGAAGGGAGCAAGCAGCTTATTTAATGTGGAACAGAAGAACACTTTTAGGGAGGTGGAAAAGCAACACAAGGCTCAGAGCTGAACATCAGTAGAGGCCTCTGGGACTCCACGGAGGAGCGCAGAGGGTTGAGGTCACTCCACACCCAGCAGAGCCCTGGCAGGTGTCACTTTTGTGTGGCTTCACAATAGCAAAGTGATCATTGATGCCACCCAAGATTTGAGTGGCCACGTTTCTCTGTGGAGCAATACCAGACTCACTACAAAGTCCCCTACCCACAGACTGAGGGCAGAAGCCAGTTGTAACAGTCTACAGAAGGAGATGGTAAAGAGTTAAATCTTCCAGAGAAAGGGAGGCAGCAAGGAGAATTTTCTCAAGCTTTTCCAGCCTGTGCACATGGTGAGAAAGTTTGACAAGACCTTAACAACCAACAGAGTTACAGTCCAGAGCTTGGGAAACTTTCTCAGTGAGTGGAGGCTGGAGACAGGACAGGATGTCACACACGGTCCTTCAGGATTACAGGGGAAATAGAAGCACATACGTGGACATTGTGCTGGCTGGGAAAAAACCAAAACAAACCCCACAAACATCAGTCTCCCCTTTTTGGGCAGCAAAAGTGCTTCCAACACCACAGAAAAAAATATTTCCTGTACAGTAAGGCAAGCATCACAGCATCAGCGCACACTGGGCTGTAAATACTGCAGGGAGCAAGGCAGCTACCAAAGAGCAACTTGCTACTCTGTAGCAAGAGATCACAGAAAGTTATGAGTTGGATGGGACCTGGAAAGCTCCCCCAGTCCAACCCCTGCCAGAGCAGGGTCACCAGAGCAGTCACACAGGAACGCATCCAGGGGTTTGGATGCCACCAGAGAAGGAGACTCCACAACCTCTCTGGGCAGCCTGGGCCATGCTCTGGACCCTCACAGTAAAGAAGTTTTTCCTCATGTTCACATGAACCTCCTGTGCTCCAGCTTGGGACCATTGCCCCTTGTCCTGTCATTGGACATCCCAGAGCAGAGCCTGGCTCCTTCCTCCTGACACTGCCCTTTCCCAATGGATCCCCAGGAATGAGGGCACCCCTCAGTCTCCTCTGCTCCAAGCTCAAGAGCCCCAGCTCCCTCAGCCGCTCCTCAGCAGGAGATGCTCCACTCCCTCCATCACTTTGTGACTCTCTCCAGCAGTTCCTGTCCTTCTTGACCTGAGGGGCCCAGAACTGAACACAATATTCCAAATGTAGTCTCACCAGGGCAGAGCAGAGGGGCAGGAGAACCTCTCTGCCCTACAACCACCCCTTCTCATACAGCCCAGGATGCCATTGGCCTTCTTGGCTAAAGGACACAGTGCTGGCTCATGGGCATCTGCTGCCACCAACACCCCAGGTCCTTTCCAGCCACTCCTCCCATGCCTGTAGCGTCCATGGGGTTGTTGTGACACAAGGGCAGGACCTGGCACTTGGCCTTGTTGAACCTCATACAATTGGCCTCAGCCCATTGCTTCAGCCTATCCAATAATGCTGCTGTGAAATCATCCTGCACAAGCAGCTGTCTTTCTTAAACCACAAGACTTCCTCAAACTCCAGCATCGCAGTACCAGGAGACAAGCACTGCACTGGTTACCAGCCCACCCACGGCTGTGCAAGCAGGAGCACTTCTCTAGTTCAGGTACAGGAGAGGGCAGTGCCAAAGCAACGGGCAGATTTCTGTATCCAGTGACAGCAGCAAAGCCCTGCCCTGCACCCAGAGCTTCAAACTGGTCACCAGTGAATGGCTGCTGGTGGACGCAGCTCGGGAAGCTCTCAGGCACACCCCAGCATTCCCCAGAACTGCAAACACTTCATTTCTGTCAACATTTCGAGTGGATTTTGCCTCAGCAGACTCTCAGGGTAAAGATGCAGAGAGGGCCAACAGGGATGCAGATCTGCATGTTACAGCTCTTTGCACATCCTGTCCAAGTTACGTAAAGATCACAATTCTACCAACAGCAACAAACTTGCTTTAAAACCTCTCATTTAGAAAACCCATTGGGTTGGGTGCAGAAGAACCCCATAGGCTGGGCTAAAGTTGGACAGTGCTGGTTCTCCTACTGCTCTCATTATTTCTAAAAAGCTGGCACTAAGAGGGGACCACACTCGCACACAGGGCTCTCTTCTGCCCTAAGGGAAGTTGCTCAGGGCTATGCTTTGAGAATGTTAGAGCAGTTCATTCCTTCTAAAGGTATTTGATTTTGAGATAAGAGGGGAGCGTCCAGAACTCTCCAAGAAGTTTAAATGTTTTTTTGCCAGACCCTTCTGTGCAGTCCTGGTCTCCACAGAAGAGGAAAATAATAAATTTGGAAGCTTTATGTCTGTCCTTGTGAAAAATTAGGATGGATTTCCAGATATGTCTTTCTGCATCTGCTAGTATTCCTTGTAGGTTTTTTTAAATTATTATTCTTAAAAAGAAAAAAAAAGCTAAATTCCACCACCCAACTCAACTGCAAACATAGTTCTTTATGTAAATTTAACAGCATTACTGGCATTATTGCATCCCTTGTTTGAGGACCAGTCAGAATTAATCTGATGAGAAGAATCCAGTCTGTGGCTATCAAATAATATAACAGAGTTCAGAAAAGCACAGAAAAGGACAATAACAGCATAGCGTGTGGAGAGCTGTGCCCCAAGCTGGAGCCATATAAGAACTAGTAGACCAAGTACCAGCTTCAAGCAAGGATGGACTGAGGCTTGATGAACAACGAAGAAGGTGCAGTTTGTACATGAGGAGACATCATCTGCCAGCAGATTGCCTGGAAATCTTTCACATGGTGGGACAAAGAGCGGCAAAGCCAGCCAAAAAGACATCACTGGTCACATCTACCATGCAATTCCAGTGACTGTTGCAAAACTACCCCAGGGATAAGTTAACCAATGTGTCTGAGCAGAAGATGGATGCTTTTGTAGAACTCAAATTAGAGGGGTTGCTCCTAGTGCTGAAACAGCAGATCTTTCCTCAGCAGACAGACAGGAGAGAAGAATCAGAAGGGTTTATTTCTCAGCACAACTCCCTCCCACGCAAGCTGTCGTGTTCCCATAGGAGCCCCTTCACCCTGCGACCCAAAGAGCAGAAGGAAAAGGGCCGCAGCCACATGCCCAGGCAGCTGCCAGAGGCTCCTCGGGTGCTCCCTGGCACTTCCACACAGCACCGACAGCAGCGTCCCCGCTTCTCCCTCAAATTGGTGATTTTCTCAGGAATTAAGGGACACAGGACAGTGCTCTGGGGCAGAGCACTAACAGGGTGATCTGACACTAGAAAGACTTGTGCCCTCACTCACACCAGAAGCCTGGGCCAGTGCAGACACCTGAAGCCTCCAGCTGTCTCTTACACCTGGAAATGCTGTGGGACTCAGGCAGGAATAAAGGCGAGGAACTGAGGAAGCATCGGGAAAACAAGTCGAGAAAAAAAAGGGGTAAGGACTCCAGAGTATCTCAGTAAGGAGAGGAGTCTCTGGGGAGAAGAAGGAGCACCCAGAAACTGCAAGGAAGCATCAGATCAAGGAAACAAAATGCTGATCATGAACCACCAAAAATGCTAGCACTATTGCTATGACACTAAACAGATAGCAGTCGGTAGACAGCAGTTCCCTATCTACTCATTTAAAAATATAAGCTCTATATTAAGTTACAAACATGCATGGGATGGGGTCCACAAGGCAATCATTACCAGGTAGACTGAGCTATTTCTACTTTGTGTAAACCCCCCCGGGACTCCAGCAAGCAGGGAAGCACATGGTGGCTCCCAGACAAGATCACAGCAGGCACCCAAGACAACAAGGGAGCTATTCATTTTGAGGATCCCACATCCTCCCTCCAAAAAGCTCAAAGTTTTCTTTTCCAGCACTGGAAAACATCTGAAAACTTTTGATCTCCTCCTTGAGAAGGGAGGAAGATCAAAGGAACTAAAGCAAGATCTAAAGAAAGGCTGTTAATCCACAGACCTCCCCCCCAAAAAAGAGTAATAAATTCAGAACACTGACCCACGTATGCTGTATTCTCAGCAGGGCAAGACTCCACAGGGACTCCCCACCCCAACAGATGGGCACTGATACAGTAACAAGCTATTAGCACATCTCTTAGCGTAATTTTTCCCCACAGCCTTTAATAAGAGTTACATGAGCCTCTACCAGGCAAACCATCATCACTGCTAGAGGGAAGGGAACCCCAGGCAGGAGAAGCCAGCACCACAGAGGTGTGACCGATGGCCCGCTCTCCCACTGTGCCACAGCAAGAGGGGAGTCTGGAAAGGTCAGAGTCGCAGCTCGCCTGGGATCCAAGAGAGGACTCAGTTCAATCGCGTGCTCCGAGACCAGAACAGAAAGACGACTGTGTGTATTTTCTATGGCAGCACAATGACACGACGCAGAGAGCCTAGGTAGTGGAGAAGTAAAGCACATCTCAGGATGGAACCAGGCAACAAGATCCAGAGCCCAGAGAGATCCTCAACTGGATCAGCTACCCAGAGCACTACCAGGCAAGCAAAAACTGCAGATCATCGAATCAACGCTGAGTTCACCTTGTACCGACTGCAGGGCAGAAACAGTTATGCCACAGGGCAGCGACTGACAAGGGAAGTCCTGTCACACCCGGCTCCTCTACTCTGGTGCAGTCACCACCTATGACCCCACAGACACAGCTACTCTCCTCTCATTGAGGTAAGAGTGCACCACAGTGAATAAACCAAGTTACCAGTGAAAAATGGGACTGGAAGTGAGACTTCAGCTACCAGTGTCACTCTGGACTGCTCCAAGCGCTGCCATCAAAACAGATTCCTCTCTCCCCTGTTGCCAGCATCTGCAGTCTCTCCTATGAGCACCAGTACTGGTGCAACTCCACAGCGAGCCTGGGAGAAATAAGCCCTCAAATTAGTTCTCACTATGCAATTGCTAATGCCATCCTTGTCCCTCTACTGTAAGAGGGAAATCCACCACCACTCCTGTCTGCTGCCTCTCTCCAGGGATACGGACAGGCCACAGAGCTGGGTAAAAGACAAAAAAACAACCAAAAAGGCCTTTGGCAGTGTAATTTAAAAGTTGGGCCCCAGTAGTGAAGGGGCCGATGAAACAGTTTATTTACTAAGTCTAGAATAGGAATACTCATTGCTGTATGACCAGACTGACCAGCAAACACTCCTGGTTTGGATACGGGTCTGCCCTACGTTTTATACCAGCGTGCTCTGAAGCCAGAGTTCAAACACTGGACACAAAAGGTCTCTCTTATCTCTTGACATTTTCACAGAGACAAAAATTGCTTTAGAGCCTGGACCTGGAGCACGGTCCCTGTGCAAACACAAGCAGTGATTTTCCCCTGGTGTGCAGATAAGCCTTGTTCACACAGCACTTGGCTGGGTCAGCACACCCGCCGAGCGGGGCAGCAGGGCTTTTCGTTCAGATGAAAGAGAGGTGTTAGGGCAGGAGCAGTGGGAAGGGAGGGGAAACAGGGTTATTGGCAGGAATCACAGAAATTCAGGAAACTGAAGCAATTTCTACAGAGCCTCAAAAAGGACCAGGAAAAAAAAAGTAATAATCCTTTTCTCACTCTAAGAAATATCTTTTCAAGGCTGTGCATTATAACACAAAGCCATCTTAAAGACAGTTTAACAAGAATAAAGGGAGAAAGCACAAGAACTACTAAAAAGTCTGCAAAGGCGACTCCTGCTTTGCTACAAAACCTGCACAAAACGGAGCCACCTTCTCAGCCCAGATGCTTTTCATAACCATGTTGCTGTAGTAAATTGCAGGTGTAACTGTACAGAACAAATGATCATGCTCACGTTTCCAGGCCAGCAGCCGGGCACCTCGTACCTTTTTCCTTTTTTTTGAAGAATCAGCAGTCGTGCTGGTTTTTTTATCTCTTTCACATCCTGCTGCTGCCACCTCCTCTTCCTCCTCTTCCGGAATGAGGCTGTATTTGGTACCTCCAGGCTGCACGAAGCACTCCTTGGCAAAATGACCTGTAAAATAGTGTTTAAATAAAAAAAAAAACAAACGGGGGGGAAGGGCTGGGTTGCTCCTTCAAACAACGGCATTTCAGACACCTGAAGTGCTGCCAATGATGATTTTATTATTAGTCAGAGAATCTACACTGTAGAATTTCTGTCCTGGCATTTCGGCTAGTTTAACATGCCCTGATTAAACCAGCCAGAGAGCAAACACAACCCAGGTCATTCTGGAAAGATAAGCCAGGCAAAAATTAAGACACTCTTGTCTGAACAGGGCAACTGGTAGAAATGTGTCTGCACAAGGGCTTGAACAGCGTGGAAAAGCGTCTGGGAAAGGGAGTAAATTGGTGTGACAGGCATCTGGTAAATGAGACCAAAGCCACGTGCAGAGGGAATCGGCTCCCTCCGGTTCTACCCTTTCTGCTCTGGAGACATCAAAGTTGACCTACTGACAGATGTAGTGGAAACCGCAGCTAGATAGCACCTGCCTGCCTGTTATGAGTAGACATCATCATTAAAAAGCAGACTGGAAATATGCAGAATCCAGTTGAGAGTTCTGGGGGTTCTTTAAAATAGCATTTTAGAGATAACTATGCCCCACTACTGAGAACCATACTCATTACTTACTTTCTCCAGAGCAGCATTAACTCCAGCGTAGCTGTTTACTCTTAGGCTAAATAACATAAGACAAGTAAGGTGTGGCAATAACTCCATGTGCAAAAAATTAGTTTGTGCCTCAGCAACCTGCAAAAAGCTACTGAAAAGGGATCACATAAAGCAACTTCCTATTGCTGCGCTAGGAAAATTTACCACGTTAAAAATGACAAACGCTTGTTTTCAGCTCTAAGACAGCTGCTCACAAGCTAACAATGTGTTCCCAACAACTCATCAGTAATTTCCACTGATCATTCTTCATAATGAAGTGATCTGGTGATGGCATACGTTTATTTCTTAAAATGTGAAACTGCAATGAGACCTCAGCTATGACACATTGATGCAAACACTGCAAGGGAGCCTGCACTGCACCTGGACCCAGCAGTAAGGTTCTTTACAGGAAGCTCAAACGGCTGTGATTTGAACAAACTTTATAAAAGTTCAGCTAAGTCCTGTCTTTTTGTAACAAGTGACAGAAAATACAGTCCACCTCTAAAAGAGACGTGTGGAAGCAAAACCCAGTCCTTATACACAACCATGAGACGGATAACAATTCAATCCTATACAATATCCAAGACAGGTCACTACCTGGTTAGAACAAGGCTACAGCAAAAGAACAAGACAGCACTGCATGAACATACCTTTGCAACCACATTTCTTGCACACTGTGTTCAAGACAGCTTCAAGCGTGATCTTCTGACTCGTGTAGTCCCTGAAGGTGCGTTTTTTCCTCTCATCCTGGCTGGAAAGAGAAGGACGGGTCCATTCTCAACCCACTCTCATCTTTAACCCCGTATATTCATATGGACACAACCTAAACTCAAGTTCTTCCAAATGCTGCTCTAAAAGCACCACGCAAGCTAAACCAAAGAAGAGAGCTGACCAACTGCTCACTAGAATAAATCACACAGAATAAAGCACACTACTTATAATCTGGTTTTTACATTAACAAAGCACTCTCTACACAGACAAATGCAAGGAGCTGCAGTTACATCCTTGACACTAACATCTGTACTAGGTATCTGAATATACACACACATTTGTACTTGCACAGCATGAAAATAAAGCTATTTTATTTGACCTGCAAGAGATGTTGCAAAGAAAGCGGTACACAATGAAGCTCTGAAACATCCAAGCGCAGTTAAGATTTGATTTTGTAGTTTGTGAAAGCGAAGCAAATCCCCAGCTGGAACCAACAGTCCTTCCAGCACAGGAGCATGGCCATCACAACACAGGAATGAAAATCCTGCCGTGGTGTGAAGGGCTGGGACTCCCCACAGCCTCCTCCAGCTCCTGCCTGCCCCTGGCCAGCACAACCAAGTTGGTGCCTTTGGTCAACCCCTCCAGCCAGGCAGCACCAGCACTGAGGGGCTCAGGAAGAGCTTCTCTCACCCTCCAAAGAAGGGGGGACCTTGAGTAAGTGTGGCAGGAAAGCTGGGAATGTGAGGCAGGGAAGGGCAGGCAGCAGCGACCTGTCTGATCTGTTATATTCGCTCAGGAGATTTACCTACTCAAGGGAAACGTTGTTTGGATCAAGGTCTTTTCCAGTGCCTTGGTTAACAACCTTCATGGAGAGGGAAAGCTTCAGTTTGTCATCTTTCATCTGAAAGAGGTGGAACAAGAAGAGTAAATGCCAGTGAAGTTAATTAATACACTGTGTCTGGAAGCCTACAGAGGAGGAAGGAAATTGTTGGTTAGAAAAGAGCAGCACCACAAGGGATACTATGTGAGAGTACTTCTGTTCTATTATTTAGAGTATTCTAGTTAATAAAAGAGCCTCTGTTCAGCAGCTATCTCAGCAACAAGACAAGGTCAAACTGTAGGTCTGTCCAGATTGACATTCAGCTGTCAATGTGACCAAACCCAAGAGCTGTAGAAGAAAGTGCATGCCAGGAAGCTTTGCTGTAATTCTCAAATCCCCCAAGGCAGTCCCCTGAACCAGTACTTTGGGCAACTTGCACCCTGAAAAATAAAAAAACCTTTAAACCCCTTTACCAAATTAAATAATCTTAGAAGAATAAAAAAAGTTTTAAGTATCTCTATTAGGGGCTTACTCCTTTCTGAATCCTAGGAAGTCCCTGATTGCCACATTATACTTCAGAAGCAAGAGCAAAACCTGTGTGTTTGGGTTCATCTCAAACCCTTCTTACAACTTTCTGCACTTTCACCAATGCTGCTATTGAAGGTATTTCTGCTTGGGTCGTTCATGACATCTATCAACCGAGTCACAAGCAACCTAGCAATGAACTCTTCTGCTGCCCACCTCTGCAACATGCTTCTGCCCCTCGCCTCTACAGCAAAGAATCCAGGAACCCAACAACCGTGCTCCAGATAAAGAAAACACTGGCTTAATAAAAAATCATACAAAGAGAATTTTTTAAGAAGCGCTCCGCAGACGGTTAAAAAGAATCCGTAAAGCCTTTCATATCGTTTTTCTATAATGTGTAAATAAGACCAAGTTTCTCAACCCATCTCCCTTATCTCGCACAAAACTTCATCCCTCTTTTGTACACCAACCCAATTATCTTCTCTCAGAAAAACCGCAAAGCGTTTACAGCCAAATCCTGTGCAACTTTGAACTGAATGCTTCCACCCTGATCCCAACAAAATACCATCAGCTTGCTTTGTTTCCATGGCTCACCATAGCAAGAGTCTTCAGTTTTTGTTCTAAGTAATCTTTAAGTACAGATTATACGCCTACTGTCACATCTTTTGCAGAAGAAAAAGCAATGGAGATTGCAGGGGGGGAAGAAAAGCATAATGCTGACGTCAGGACAAACAAAAAGCCTCTGTATTTTCTCTTGGCCATAATTCACTGCCACTCATACTTTCCTGAAAGCAAACAAAAACCTCAGCTTCCTCTAAGAACGTGCCCAGCTCTGAGAACAGTTAATGAACTGTGTTTGTATTGGCTCTTATCTTGGGATCCTCTCAGGTTGCTCAGCCCGATGTTGCTCACCACACAGCTCAGGTGATAGAAGCTGTGGAAAGGTGCGCAGGGGAGGAACAGGAAGTGTTTGTGCTGCTTTGAAGCCAAAAGCTTTCATGAAATCTCTCTTTCTGAACTGTGCTGCTGCAAGTCACGGAAGAGATGTGCCCAGAGCCACACCTGGAGCTAAAGAGAATTCACCTCTCTGTAAAACAGAGCCCAAGAAACCAACAGGAACACTCAAGTTCTCAGTTCACTGCTTTTGCAGTGTATTTTATCTACACAGCACTAAAGAAACGAGGATTAACGTTACCTCTTTTCCAATAAGCTTCACCCATACTTTGTCTCCAACATCCACCATCTCCGAGGGTTTATCCACGCGGCAGGAGGACATGTGAGTCCTGTGGACAAGGCCTGGTTGTGGTTTTGGAAGAGAAGAAATGGGAAAAGATAAAGACAAGTCTCTGCTGAAGCAGTTTTGTCTTCTGGGACAGTGGTCTCCAAAGTGGGGTGGATGCAAGGAACCCTTTTGGGGTGCAGGAAGGAAATGCTTGTGTGCCATTAATAAATAAGTTTCATAAAAATAGTACTGCTTGTTTCATCTTTAGCTCATCCTTTTTTATTTCTATTTTTGAGTATGTTTTGCAGTGTACATTAGTACACGCATATAACTTAAGAACAAACAGATATATTGGTGGGATGCTCATAAGTCTCTTTAACCAACAGGGTTAACTGATTTTAACTGATCTTGCACTGGGGGTGCACAATCAAAACCATTTGGAGACCACTGCTCTGGGAGACACAGAACATACTCAGCAGCTGCCCTAAGCAAAACCAACCATTTATTTCCTCCCATAAATCATGCAGGTGAGAATCAATTAGTTGCACCAGTCAAACACCAAAAAGCTCATCAAGATGTGCTGCAAATTAACTCAAGAGGAGCAGAGCCCCACATCAAGGTCTCTGCACTCTATCAGACACTGCAGCAGGCACCAACACCTCTCCCTTCCCACCCATCCTCCAAGGCCACCCCGAGCAGCAGAGAATGAAGAGCCCGTCTCACACATCAGCAACACAAAGCTCTGCTGGCAAAGTGGAAAGCAGGGAACAGCCAGGTCACCCCGATCTCCTGGGCCCGCAAGGTCACACAGCCCCACAGTCGTATTTTTAATTTGCACGAATGACGTGTGGGCTACAGGGGAAGATAAATGTGGGAACACACCTCGCTGCTCAAGCTCATATGTCAGGGCCCATTTGTGTCTCACAGTGACTCCCCTGCAGCAGCCATGCTTCTGTCCAAAAACTGTAATTAGAACTGGCACCGCAGCACCCGGGCACCCACAGATGGGAGCAGAGGAGGAAGGGAGTGTTGGAGGGCCTCCCAGCACCTGACAGAACACCCAGCAAAGGCTGCTGCTTTGGAGGATGGGTCTGTTTGACTGCAAGCTTCCCACAAATGCAGACACAGTTTTAAGTCAGCTTTTCTCGTTTATTTTTCATTTGAGCTTCTTTTCAGGTTTTTTTTGTATTTAATTCATTTATATTGGCCATAAAAGAACTAAGTTGAGCAAACTAGTTGTAGAAAGCTTCTATATTTTGTCAAATACCTTAAAATTATTTTCTAAAATATCCCGAAGTTACCACAAAGCCCTCCAGGTTGTTCTGGTATTTGTGCAAACACACCATCACATCCAACTTTTCTGGAAGCCTTTAATTCCGAGGCCAACTGCTCGGCTTGAGCATGCCACCATGAAACTACATCTGAATAAAATAAGAGAAACCAACCTTGCTTCCTGCAGCCTGGAATTTTTATAAATGCCCCATATTCTGTCACTGTAGCAACCTGTGAAGAAAACAGAATGGTTTGGGTTGGAAGGGACCCTAAAGCCCACCCAGACCAACCTCTACTGTGGGCAGGGACACCTCCACCAGCCCAGGCTGCTCCAAGCCCCGTCCAACCTGGCCTTGGGCACTGCCAGGGAGCATCAACACAACACGTAAGGCAAAGCCTGTTTGCAAACCACAGGTTGGAACATGCACAGGAAGGCTACACAGTTCTCCCAAGCAGTTTCAGCTTCAGCTGTTGGACACAGGTTGGACACTGCAGCACTTGAGAACCTGGCGCAGGTGCAGTCAGTCAGTCAGTTCCAGTGTTACTCAGCTAAGCATCTTGTGTGTATGTGCATGTGTACGTACACACCACACAGGTGAACGTGCTGAGAGAGGGGTTAAAACTGCTGCTTGTAGGACCTCTGTGAAACTCGGTTGCAGACTCAGCAATCCCGCAGATAAGCAGAGGCCAGAAGACAAACGGTATTCCCCATTGAACAGAAACCCCTTTGTGTGTTCTACTGACCCCATGCAGGGATGCCCAAGGATCCTGTGTTTGTTTAGCCAAAGATGTTTAGAGAAACAGTGCTGATAATGCCCGATCAGCAGTGTAAGTGACAAAATACATCTGCTTCTGGGAGAAAGATGAAACGTTTACAGCAATGAAGACTTTAACCTGAAGACTGTGAGCCTTCCTCCCCACAGCAACACAAAGACCCCCAGAGGGTCGCAGGGCACACGCCCAGATGGGGGGGTTGTAGGCTAACGATTTTCAGAGGAATCCCCACTTCGTATCAATGAGTTCTCAGATCTCTCATGAATATGTACGAGTAGGTAGCACATAAACAATCACTTTGTAATGGGAAATCAGAGTCCTCCCAAGGAATGATCCTGGGGCCTCCCCGTGCGTAATAAAGAAAACCTGCTTTCTAAACCTCAAAGAGGGGTCTTAAAGAGTGACCTTATTTTCCAGCTTTCTTGGAATCAGTAGCAGGTGTGTTTGTGCATGCTGAACCAAGAAATGCATAAACAAACGAAAAACAAAGAGCCAAAGCAGCAGGGCCACGGGCCACGACAGCTCCCGGGCCCAGACGCACACCTCTCCCTGGAAGATGGCGTAGAGCTCAGGCAGCGGCTCCATCTCTGCCGGCCTCGCAGGGTTCGGGTGAGACACGCTCCGAGGGCCCCACCAACGCTGGGCTCACCCCGGGCTACTGCACATCCGCCATCCGAGTCCAGAGATGCCTTGAAAAGAAACATTTAATTAGCGCACGAAGCCGCCTGCGCCCAGAGCCATCAGCGGGCCACAGCGATCGGTTAATTCGGGCTACAACGCGGCACCGACC
>NW_010202371.1:0-54036 GCF_000695765.1 Mesitornis unicolor
GTCGGCTGTTTAGGGGGTTTGCGTGGCTCTGAACCCCAGGGTTTCTAACGCCCTTAGGTACGAGGCCCTGTTAAGAAAACGGGGGACTCGGGGTCTCGCAGGGACTGTCACTGGGTCAGGTCTGTCGGCCCCACAGGTGTGCAGTGTGTTCCGTGATTCACCCGTGGGCCGCGACAGTGGCTTTGGGACTTAAGTATCTATTTGTGTTTAACGCATTGTAGGTTCATTATGGTGTGCCGATAACAGGATGCCTTTTTCTTAACTAGTTTAACGTCTGTGGTTCCCTGTGCGGTACTTTAGTTCGTGCTTTGCACCACAGTTGATGTGTGTTTCAGCTGGGTAAATGGTGCTGCGAAGGGAATCGCAGCTTGGGTGTGAAGCATTGGTTGTGGAGTTACCAGAGGAGCCGAAGCATGTGAATATTCGTGGATGAATTCATGTTATCCCCACTGTGAGGGTTGGAGAATATACTGCTGGCAACTGAGGAGCAAAGTGGTTTAATGATTTGCGTCAAATCACATAGGAAGTATGTGATATCACTAAAAAATGAATGATAGTTCAGAACACTAGGGACTACTGGTCTAGGCTGCTGTTAGGAGAGGATACTGAGATGTGCATCCTGCTTATACTGACAGTGTCATCTCTGGCAAGCAAATTATGGTAGCCAGCGTCTTGGGGATATACAAGCCTTTGAGAAACAAATTAATTACTTCCTAAAGTCACCCTGTTTGTCTACCCTGAGTTTTGCTTTTCTTTAAATACTTCAGAACAGAAGCAAAATATTTCAAATTAAAGATTTGAGACATAAACTAGCTCTTCCATCTGCTCTTTCTACTGCTGGATAATTAAAAAAGTTAATGCCATGTAACTTAGAACTTGTGAGGAGTTGTGTATTCAAGGTGTTTTGGTTAGCCCTTTACCATATTTGTGATACTTTAACATTTAATAATCATTCGCAAAGAGCATTTATTTAGAAAGGATTTGAAAGCATCGGTCAAGATGGGGCAGATTTGAAGGCACAAACAGTTGGAAGGAGTAAAGCCAGTTCAGCAGTGCAGCTGAGCCTGCCACTCTGTAGCATGGGAGCTTCCAGGGTTGTCCTGGTCCCACACTTCGTTGTCCCCTTTGGCTTCAACTGGAGTGTCTGTCCTGTCCCCTTGAGCAAATACTGGAAGCTGTGTGCTGGCACAGTGAGCTAGTTCAGGAATGCGATACAGCTGAAAACTAATTTATTGTGGGACAGAGTGACCAGATTGCTCCCAGGACTGTTTCACTGTGCAACTGCCCGAGCGGCAGGGCTGATGCATGAGAACAGGCCTGGTCCCGTGGCTGCAGCAGTTCCTGTTTAGAGCCAGACACACTGCTGTGGAATTTCATCCCAAGGCTGGACTTCAAGCTGGCACAGTTGCAGGAAGAAGGAATGCTTCCTGCCTTGCTCCTGACACCGTACTGCTCCCTTCCTTTCCTTGGCAAAGCTCCCTGAAAGAAAGCTGGATTCAGCTGTAAGATGTGGGGGTTTTTTTGGCTGGGTTAACCCAAGGGAGGTTAAGTTCCACTTATCCAGTTGAGTCTGCAGTTGCACAAGTGCTTAGGCACCTGTGAAGGAGAGGATGGCGCACAGGCAGGCATGAGCACTTGTTGTTTGGATAAGGTAGATTTGTTTCTCCTTTAACTCAGCTGGTTGATGCTGGTTCCCGGTGTTTGTCAAACTATGGCCTTGTGCTTCAGGTGGGCAGCATATGACATAGGAAGTTTTTCTGCCAGATGTTTTTTCCAGTGTTACTGAGCATAGCGATTCTCCTGGTTTTATCTATGCTGTTGTTTGTGAAGTCACGCTCCAAACTGGATTGTTGAGCTGGTTGTGAATAAAAATAACTCATTTTTATCTTCTTGTTTGCTCAGGAACCTAGGACAGTAAAGAGACAGAAGTAGGACAAGAAGTACAGAGTGGGAATTTTTTGTGCCAAAAATGATTCTGAAGCCTAAACAGTGTAATGTAATTACAGTCAGAAGATAAAGAAGAAAAAATAACCTGCTGTGCTGAAGTGCTTGAATTTATCAGGCTAATGAGTGAACTTAAATCCCCAAGATATGTCAACGTGCTTTACAGTTTAATTGCTGTTGATTTACATCTAAGAGCGTATTAGCTGGTATACTGTACTATTGGCTCAAAGGAAATCTGTGCTAACCAGCATCTATTACAGTGTTATGTAAACAGACACACTGATGAGAGAAGTTTTAATCTATATTGCTTAGTTAAAGTGAATGTTTCAAAGGGACCTCATAAGTAATTTTTAATGTTGTTTTTTCTTAATTGCATCTGTGGATACCTGTGGAAACTAAAGCGGGAGTGTCTGAGGCTGAAGCAAGATGTGTTTAGGTATAGAAAATGTACCAAATTAGCATGACCTCATTTGATTTTTAGGCGCATGAGTCTGAGTCAGTTATACTGTCACAAGAGAGCAGACTCAAGCACCAGCAATTTTTCATGAGTTCAGATGATTCTTGAATGGATTCACGTGACATCAGTAGGCTTAACTTGAGTTAAGAGCCATAACGCTTTAGCTATGCAAATGGATGTGAAACATCACTTAAATATTTTTGGGCTTTCCTTTATGAAGTGAGTATCTCTGCCGTTTCTGTACTTAATCTGAAACTGGTTTTACTGTTGGGGTGATAGATTTTCAGCATTTCCCACTAGTATCTTACTGTAGCTAGACCACTTGAGGGCTTTCTAAACAGTGATGTGTGTTGCAACTCCTCCTGCAGAGGTTATGTCATGATAAACAGTGCTTCTTTTCACAGTTAGCACTGCCTTTTAATCTCTCCCATTCCAGATATAAACTCCATCTGCAAATTTGCTTTAATCTTCAATATTTTGAAGGTCATACAGGAAAATTTAAAGGGCAGAAAGTGATACTGAGTATTTGGCAACTCTGTTTAAAAGGAAATGTGTTTTCTGAAGTGTGCCTGTGCCTGTGAAAAATAACATACATGTGAATGAGTGTTGTTTCAGCCTGGAATATTTCATAGATCATAAAAATGGCTAAATGAAAAGAATTAAGATAAAAGAAGCCATGCAGAATAGAATTATAGCTTAACTATAAAGACCTACTTAGTGCTACTGAGGACAAAACCTATATAGAAAGATGGAATAACAGGTAGGCTTTAACAAGTAGTTGCTGCTAAGTATGTTGTCTGGTACAGTTGGGCAGGGCTTAGTAGCCATGTAGCATTCCTTTTCAGTGAGTTAGTTGTAACCTGAAGGCTGTTGTAACCACATGAAGCAGTAGTTGCGCGTTAACATGGACAGGGCCATCACACCTATGGCAAGGTGTGGCAGGTTGGGACTCAGGGTTTCTGTTTGGGAGATATGGAGGAAGCCTTTAGTGCGTCTCTGTTCTGTGTGAGTTACAGCTACTGTCCTCTGATTTTCATGATCTCATTTGAAGTGTCTTGCCATGAATGGTTATAATGAGTCCAGTGCATTATTGTTCTTGAATTAGCTGTAACTGTACGTGGCTTCCCCCACAAGGTTTTAAGGATTCTGAATGCTGATAAGGAGCTTACCGAGGGTGGTATGATTTTTGTGGCCTCAGCAGAATTTGTTTTGGTTGTCCCTGATGTAACTGAGATCAGAAGTTGTAATCCATCGGTCTCTTGCAGGACTGAAGTGGAGGTTTGTGAACTCTATCCAAGAATGGGACCCATTATTTTTACCGGTGGTGTTATATCTTCTGAAGGAACACTCTTGTCCTTCACAGTTTCCCCCTGGGAATTTTAAGGATTACTAGAAAATGCTTTTCTTTCTACTTTGGAAGATGAGATCATCAGTAATTCCTGTACTGATGGGTATTGTTGGTGAGCTTGACCGGTAAAGGTGTTATCATTGTACTGTCTTTTTTAATTCTGATCTGTCATGAAAGCCTGAGGAGGGTGCCACAACTCTCTACATTACTGCTTTTCTTCTTTCCTTTGAATATCCAGGTTTCTAGTGTGGCCAGGATTACTGTTGCCCAACAGGCCATTTCTGCTTCCTTAATAAAATATCAGCATAGTAGTGATATTGGAGAAATGTCATGTATGTTAATAACAGTAGTTCTTTAATATGCATATTGAAACTGATGTAATAGCCTGCTGTTGTTCCAGCCACTTATCTTGAAAATAAAATAAAAACTCAGATTAGAAGCAGTGGTTCCTAATCTGTGAGCTGTGTCCTGCTGGCTGGGCTCAGAAGTAGAGCACAGGAAACGTGCTAAAGCCCAGCCAGCTGCTATACCACTTCATTATGAAAGGCAGGAGTTCAATCTGCTTATTCGGAGTGTGACAGAGAGAGTGTATGAGATTGCTTTTTTCCTGCAGAAGACCTCCAGCTCTCCCTGGTTGAATTTATATTAATTACATTTGCTTCCTCAGACTCTACCCCTGCTTAGACTCTTCTTCCCTGAGCTGTCTTCCTTCTTTGAAATCTTAGGAATGGGCAACACCCTTTTTCAGTGCCATTCTTAGATCTTCAGTGAAGTAAGTTTATGTTCTCTGCTGAATTTCTTTGTTTTGATAGATGTTATGTTCTTCTTTGGTTTAGTTACTATAATGCAATAGCATTTCTGTGAAGCATTTCAATCTTCTTGTGAAAGTTGCACACAAATTTTAAAATGCTTACATGTACAGTAGAAACACTTAATGACAATGTATAAACCACAGAAAACCATATTTGAAATAATATGGAAATTCTCATATCTAAGCTATTGGAGCTATTATTACAAGACACTGTGCAGTGAAGGGCATTCGTGTAATATAAATGAGAAAAACCATATAGTGTGATGTGGGAATTATGCCTTGGTTGATAAGGAAGGAGTATGAATTGATTTCCTATAAAGTGCTTTGTTCTGTAAGTCCCTGGTAAAACTGAAAAGAATTAATAAAGATTATATATTGCACTACAATAATTAGGAAAAGCTGGTTATGAGTAGTTGAAGTCACATAGAGTTTAGCTTCTTCCATGGTTTCTGAATTTGTGTGTGGTTTATTTAAATCTTAATACAGGAACCTTCAGGATTTTGAAAGCAACTGCTTTGTGTGTAACTGAGGAAATCCATTTTTGCTCTGAGCAGACAATAAAAACAGCATAATCAAAGTCCCATTTCTGAAAAACACTGGAAATATTTCCTTGTGGTAGCTGCTGTCTTTGTTTAGGCAGTTGTTCTATCATGTGATGACTCCTCCTTTCCACAGGAGTGGAATTGGGAAAAGGAAAGGAGATCTGTGGTTTGAAATGAAAACAAATTTAATAAAATAATAAGAAGAAACTAATGTTAATACCAGTATTAATATAAAATATACAAGGTTATACTCAGCCCATATAGTGGTCATGAGCTGTTTGCTCCCAGCAGTGAATGCTTAATAACAAACACTGCTAGTGCCACAGCTCCAGCTCGATGGTCACAACAAATGGGGGAGCAGGGCTTGGGAGCAGAACAGAGATAACAACCATTGAGGAAAAAAGGCCATGCTCAGCAGACTTTCCAATTAATAGTGAGTGTGACATTTATATTATGGAATACTTCTCTTGGCTGGCTTGGGTCATGCAGCTTTCCTGAATACAAAATTGCTTCTATGATTCTATCCCAGTGAAACTAGGACAGCTACTTACTGCAGCTGAAGCCTTTCTGCATCAGTCAGTTAGCGCTCCTCAGTCCATAGGACTTTAGAGTCTCCTCTGGCACGGCTGGTGTTATGCACAGTTTCAGGCCATTGAGTTTACCTGGAGTCTCTGGCTTCCTAACCTGAGAATCCAAGATCAAATTTTGATTCAACTGAAGCTGTGGAAGGGAGTGGCTGGTGTCCTAATGCTACCAATAATAAGCATAAACAAGTAGATAAATAATAAGTAGGTAAAAAGATTATTTGGCATTAAGTCAACTGATGTATTTTGGAGTTGCCAATGAGAATTTTAAAATTCTCACATTTGCTATTTGACATCATCTAGGGTTCATGCATCTTTTTCTTTTTCATATGCATGACCTTTGGACCATTCCCCAAAACATGCGGAAAAATCTGGAATTTGAATAATGTGATTAATCTGTTTTGATTGCAGTTTGCTGTCCTGGAACATTTTACTGCAGGTGCTAGAAGTCATTGTGTGTCTTAGCCCATGTGAATGCTTGTCCTTGCACAGCTAATGATGAGCAACTTTGACATTAAGTTACACAACTTTTCAAATGAAGTTAGGACCCCTCCAAGGAAGGGGCATAGATTTATGGTGTGTAACAACATACTAGAAAATTAAGTGCTTTACTGACAAGCGCTTGAATCAACATGGTCAAAGTTCCATGTTATTGCGATTATTTGAAAAGCAATGTTAATTGCTGCTATTGGTTGTTTGGGTTTGGGAGGCTGCAGAGATGCTGTTGCTTGCTGGCTCTGAACCTGATTTAACAATTAAGTGTAAGAGAAAAGGGAAAGGACATGGGTATTAATAGCATTGAAAAAGCAGTGCGTTCGCTCAGTCTCTTTTGGTTTTGTGGGGTTTTTTGCTGTTGTGGTTTTTTTTGTGGGTGTTTTTTGGTGGATGTCTTTTGGTTGGTTGGTTTTTTCCTGGCCTGTCAACATGTGTAGTTTGAAAAGGCCAGTGGCCAGGAAATGCTTGTGGCAAGATTGTGTCCCCCACACCCAGAGGCCAAGAGAAAGTTCTTTTCTCCTGCTTGACACGTGCATTTATTCTGGTAATGATTTACTCTGGGCAAAGTATGCTGCTCACAACTTGACAAATATAAAAGTCTAATCTCAGTGATTTACAACGATAATGGGGAAAACTTGGATTTGACTGTGGCCGCATCTACAAAGTTCTATATGTTTTCAAGTGCTAAGGTTTAAAGATCAGGCTCCTAATTGATTATAAGAAATAATGCAGCTGAAAGACAGAGAAATGTGAGTCCTCCTCTGATATAACGCACCTGCTTGGTGAGGCCATTTGGGCTTTCCATTGCACTTGACAGTTTCTGCTGCTGAGACAAAGTTTAGAAGGCAGCATTGGTGGAAGTGTGGTTATCATGGCAGATCTTCTTACTCTGTCTTCCTTAGTTTTTACTTATGTTTTGCAACCTCTTTTCTTTCTTTTCCCTGTTTCTTCCTTTCTGCCTTCTCTCTGACATATTTTTCTTTTCCCTCCCCATCTTCCCTGCTTTGCCTGTGTGCACAGGATGGAGTTCAAGATCTCCTGTAGTGGAGGAAGAAGCTGCTCTTCCCTGTGGTGCTCAGAGGAGTTACTCTAAAAGAGGCTTCCCAGCATGTTCATGCAACAGCATGTTGGTGCTAAACAGGCTGCTGATCTGGTGTGGTCAAAGTTTGTCTCCCTACTAGTAAGGTAGGAGAGTGAGAATTATAAATTCTGCAGGTCGGCTTGGTGCTGAACTACTTGTTCATCCATTTTGCCATATAAATATACAGTGCACTTTGCCTCTTTGCTTTCCAGCTGCCTTACAAGCACTGAAGAGAAAAAAGAGATATGAGAAACAGTTGAGTCAAATTGATGGGACACTTTCGACCATTGAGTTCCAGAGAGAGGCATTGGAAAATTCCCACACCAACACAGAAGTGCTCAAGAATATGGGTTATGCTGCACAAGCTATGAAAAAAGTGCATGAAAATATGTAAGTGCTTTCTAATAGCTTTCAAGTTGAGCTTACTAACCCCTTTCAACCCATTTCCTCACTACAGTCTGTTGTATCAAGTCAGGCAGTTTTGACTTCATTTTGGGTTCAAGCATTTAATGTCAGAAATGCTATTGGTGCTGCAATGTTATATTTGGCAGTCTTAACAGCAAGTCTAGAAGGAAGTTCAGCTAAGTAGAGAGATGTGTGGTACCTGTTTTTTCAGGTATGCCTTGGCAGTAGAGACTGGTCTCTGCCCTTGGTTTTTCCCAGAAGAAAACTTGGTCAAAGAAACTAAGTGGACTCTTTTGCTCAAAGTCTATAAGCTGGACTGTGTGATTCAAAATACTGATTAGACGTGAATAAAAGGGAAGGTAATTTTTTTGTGCATGTAGTGTTTTTATATGCCCTGTATTGTTTCATGGAGTGTTTTCCTGCCTGAATAAACAGAGTTAAATCAGAAAGGTTGTCGTGGAGTAAACAGGAACTGAAACAATAATGACATTAACAATAAGGGGAAGCTTTTAAATGGTGCGGAGTCCTCTTAAGTTACCCTAGTTCTAGTGAAAGCTTAACGTCAAAAAAGAGCAATCTATAAGGAGGAGGTGGGATCTGCCCAGGGAATGTTACAGTTGGATGGCAGAGATATGAGAAGCGCAGAATGAGTGAGAGACACACAGACTGCTGCACTGACTTTTGTTATAATCCCAAGGTGGAAGAAATTGGTCTGGCTAAAACACACAGGAGCTTGCCAGGAAACTTTAAGGTGTAAGTGAGGGAAATTATTCTCTGTGAGTTCTCTTGTTTATATACAGCCATGGGCATGAAAAGAAAATAGGGCCTGTTCAAGTTTCTCTGGATATCTTCTGTAGGATTTGAATGATGTATCTTTAAAAAACATTTCTGTGTTGTCTTGCCAGGGACTTGAACAAAATTGATGATTTGATGCAAGATATCACTGAACAGCAAGATGTTGCCCAGGAAATTTCAGATGCTATCTCAAACCGAGCCGGCTTTGGCGATGAGTTTGATGAGGTTAGTACTTCAGTAAAGCCTGTGGGATTTTGCTGTTAAATTACTCCAGCATTATTTTGTTGTGCAGTGGCTTGTTCCAGTGGTTTTGTTTCTCAAAAAGTGTGGATGTGAAATTCCTTGGTTCTAGCTTGCCCTATTTAGAACACATTTATATGTGTGTATATATATGTATATATTTATAAATTGCATTTGTTTTTATATATAAAGTAAAAAAACCTATATATGTAAGATATAAAAATATTTTTATTTATACATAAATTTTAAAAAGGCAATTTTAACTGCAGTCTTGTAGTTGTTATTCTTATTTGTACCATGGAAGAAGGAGGTCACTAAAACGTGTAATTTGTGCTGCTCCAAGTGCACACTGAAACATATAATTTTTTTGTGCTTCAAATAGACATCCGTTTGACTAAGTGCCCATTCCTGTGTTGTGAACAGTCTGCTGTTCGTAGTTCTGAATATCTGAACCAGTTTTTTAAAGTCTTTTTTTTGGTGCTTGGAGGTGCAGGCACTTTCCCTGTTTTCCAAATTTTCTACAGAAGTAGATCCATTGGGTAGAAGCAATGCCTGCTGGAGGCAATAAGGTTTTTTCCTTGAGCTCCTTTCTTCCGAAACCCCCACAAGGCATTTAGGACCTTTTGTTGCAGTAGCTTTCATTCAGTGTCCCTGGACTTGATTTTGTATATCTAAGCAGGATATTACTTATTTCTGATCCAATCATGGCTGAGGGTTCAAGGGTCAGGTAGTCTCAAAATTTCTTTAGTCTGTGGAATGCAGAGCTGGGAATCAGGCTCAGTATCACAACTAGTTCGGTTTTGGTTTTTAACTATGTTTTTCAGTGACCGAGCACTTGGGATCATTTGAAGAATGTCCTAAAGAATCAAACAGTTCACTCTCTCCCCAACTGATTGACTCCTGTGTGCCCAAATGGACAGCAAAAAAAAAATCCCAAAAACATATGCTACATCATATTTGCTTGTCTGGAGGGGATATTTCATTCAACAGTTACAATTTGTTGAAAATAGTTATTTGTATTTTGTTCTCATTATCCGCTTTCCTATTTTTCCACTTCAAATGTGAATTCACTTTTCAGGAAACATTTAATCAATACTGGCATTAAGGAATGGGGCTTGGCCTGGATAAACTGGGCATCAAACAACTGAAAAACGTGCTGCCATCCCAAACCACTATACAGTGTCACTGACTTTCCATCAGTGCTTAACTTTCAGGAGTCTAGGCTTGGTAAGCGTGTTGCAGATGCTTCCACGCTGACCTGGAAGTTCCTGAGATAATATTAGTCTAAGTTGGTTGGCGTGTTTTCTGTTCTGGGAAAAAAGAGCCACTGACACATGGGACATCACTGTACCTCATTTTGCATATGTACCTAATAGTTACAGCACTTGATTGGTAATTGGAAAACCTGGTTTGGAGGCCACTCTAGCTTAGGAACGCTAGAATTGATGACTTAATCCCTAGGCTATGAGGTGATTTGTGTTGGAGGATTTTTTGGTTTTAAAGGACATTTTGGCCATATATTTGGATTTCCTTTTCACATGTGTGCCGTGGGTATAAGCAGATGAGGGAAGCATGTTATTTCTGTCGCTCCAGACAGACACAGAAACATAAGGGTTCTCTCTCCATGGGTCGACAGTGTATGTTATGAAGACTGCAAAAAAGCTTTGTCCTGCCTGAGTAGGATGCTCACTGGGAAGGGTGACCTGTGCTGGAGGCCTGTTTCTGATAATTAGATGCAAAATATCCACATTCCAGTGGACAAAGCCTGGAACCTGAGAGTTAAGGGTATCTTCTTTCTGCTTTCTTTTTGGCCTGGGTTCAAGTGGAGAAGGGGGATTTGTTGTTGCCATTTCTGTCCTCAACAGTCTAGCTGTACAGCAGTGCCTGAGTTGTGGGAAACACAGCTTAAATGCATACTTGAGGATTAGAAGAACTTAAAACTTTAGTCTTCCACTTTGAGAGCAAACATTCTAGTCATACTCTTATTTTAAAAGTGTAGGGGTCACGATCACAGTTTTCTTTATATATATATAAAATAATATAAAATAATTTTTTTAAGAGACTGTCATGGCTAACACCTCTTAATTGCTCGCTTGTTCAGCAGAGGTTGGTAAGGGCTAATTTGGTGTGGGAGAGTGTTAGATGACCATGTCGAGGTCTTCAAAAATACCTACCTCCACTGATTTTACAACGGCTTTGATGCTGGCTTAAAAAAATGTAGGAAGCTTACATTCACACCACTGGCTGAGGCACTTTTAAGTACAGACCTGTTTACACCTCAACTAGATGCCTAAGTTAGACATGGGGCCCCAGCTTGCGCATTTCTTTGAGAGATCAGCTGTCAATTGAACATCATCAGGTGCAGACCTGATGCTGAAATTTTTAGATGATATCCTAGTATTTGCACTGTGAATTAGGTCAGATAGGCAAACTGTAGCCTTTTTTTTTGGCCTTAAAAATATAAAACCAGGAGAAAGCAAGTCTAGGAAGGCTTGTGGTGGCTATGTAATTATCATTTAAACTTCCACATTGGTGATAAGCAATGTATAAAGGGGCAGGCAGAGCCCATTTCAATACCTGATGGATCCCACTTTGTTACAGCCACTTTTCCTCATTGTTTCTTTTTAAACCATTTTATCGATGTGGCAAAGGTCCGTTTTGTTATAGATTATGCGTTTTATTTAGCTTTCTTTATTTGGCTGGAGTTTCCCAGGGAATAAGTTTTTGGCTTTTTTAAAAAGTGTGGAGCCTCTTTATTTTTAGTATTATGCAAGTGGATGAGCTCATCTGTCCAAACTAGCTTCTGCAGCTATAAAAGCTGAAGAGTGTGACATGCTTCAGGAGTGAGTAACAGGACCCAGGAGGACAGCTCTGATTCTGGTGCTGCTTTGAAATCATACATAATCCTGGACTTGTGTGTTAGGACTGAAACAACCTTTAATGACAGTCTACCTTATAACCAGTGGAAGCTGTTTGCTTTTTAAAGTTGGAGAAATTGCACATTAAAATTAGAATCCGCTAAAAAGTACAGGCTCTAGATTTGGAACCCCAAGGAGGACAGAGAGACTTTCCTCCCCCCCCCCGGCTTTTTGATGATTATTACACTGCCATCAGTTTTCTTTCTAATTTTATTCCTTGTCCTGTTTCTAACTTCCATTGTGCTTTCAATTTTTCAGTTAAAGTCTACTGTTACTGCCCGCACTTACCAAAAAACAGAATATCATAATATTTGTTCAGGTGTAAACTGTTTTTCCAGTAGTGCTTTGCTTCGTGGTTGTTAAATGTGCCCTTGCCTGAGATCACTGTCAGGACAATGAATTTGTAAATAACGGTTTCCTTGAATTTAGGATGAGTTGATGGCAGAATTAGAAGAACTGGAGCAAGAAGAACTGAACAAGGGAATGAGAGATGTCAGACTGCCAAGTGTTCCGTCCACATCGCTGCCTTCTCGCCCTGGTAAACTGCTTGCTTGTCATTTTACATTTCTTATGATTAAGGCATGCTGTGAGTAGGAGGAGAGGAAGAGAGAGCTCCTGATACGTATTTAACTGTTTCTTAACTTTTAAAGTATTATAGGTTTATTTTCCTGTTTCGTATCTGTTTATCAGAAAAAGCAGGGTGGAATTCTGGTTTGCTGTATGAAGTCATTTAAGATCAAATTCTGTGTAGGTCTGGGGAGGCAAATTCGGAGAACTTGACTTTGCCTATATAATACTGCATCTCCTACTGAAATGTAGTGAGATCACTGAGGAATGGGAATACCTGTTTTCTCTTTTTGTTTCTTAAATCTTTAGTCTTTTTTAATTAGAGTCTGACCTAGATTCAAAATCTTTGCGTCACAAAGATCCAGCTTTGTTAGGGTAGTGGTTTGATATTTGCCACTGGTATTTTAATTAGAAATTAAGGAGGCAGCAGGAAGTGCACATTTAAAGAAATACCTTTGCTTGCTTTCTACAGAATGGACTTACTCCTGGCATTAAGCAGTAGTCTTACTTTTTTGTAGTTTTGTGGTGTTCATTTTGAATCAAGCCAGAGACAATCAGCTTTCAACTATAGCTTTTACTGTGTCCCTGTTGTCCTCTCTCAGCTGAAAGACTTGCTGTGTACTAATGCTATAAAACAGTATAAATATCTGGTAGCAAGGGCAGCACACATGCGTCATGGGTTGTTTATGGTGCATTCTGCTGCACAACAGGTTACCTAGACCAGCTTAACTCAGAGACTCTTGTGTGTTTTGACAGATGGCACTTAAATCCCTGAGAAGTAGTTTAAAATGTTCAAACTGGGATTGTGGCCTCATCTACTTGAGTCAGTTGTAGAACAGCTAGTAAAAAAAAAAAAAAATCCAGTGCAAATTGCAGTCTGGGCATTTATGGCTTTGTTAATACGTCCTTTTCCAGATCCAGCTGTGCCAGTTGACGTTTTTATTAAACACTAGCCATCTCCATGTGCTTGTCACTAGCTTAGTTTGCTGCTTCATCTTTCTGAATGACTGCTTCAGGCAAAATTAGCTGGTTACAGCTAATACAGTTTAAGGCCTTGCAAAATTGTCGTATCTTTTACAAAACTGAATGCTTGCTGTTACACAGCAAGAGCAAAATAAGAACAACAGTTGGTGGTTCCATAGTTCTTCGAATTGGAGATGCAGGTTTCCCTCCTGATTTTAGGGATGAGAAAACAGATGGAGCAAGGCATAGTGACCTTCCCCATTTGCACAGCGAGCCAGTGGCACTTCCCTCTAGAGTAGGATCTGGACCCCTGGTCTCTCATGTCCTTCTCTCACCTCAACGTGGTAGCTGCAGTCCCTCTCAAGATGGTGGCTTCTGGCTATTTGGCTGCCACAGGCAGGAGCCAACTAGCTGCTGTAAAGGTACACACAAGGGTATTGCACCCAGAAACAGTGTTCCACTGGTGTTTGGAGAAACGCAAATCCTGACACACACACACAGCTGACAGATGGAGACAGCCTGAGGTTGAACCTGGGCTGTAGGGCGTGCAGTTTGCAGGTCAGTGAGTGAAGACTATTTGGGTGAGGTTTTAGTTCAGGGAATGCAAAAGATGAATGCTAGGAGATTTGGATTAAAAAAAGAGAAAGTGTGTGTTGCGCGTGGTACAGAGCTGGGAATTGCTGTTGCCATGACCACAGCAGTTAAGTGATGTTACCTGAGGAAAGGTAAGTTCAGGAGTTTCTTTCTCCCTTTTAATAAATGACACCTCTCATTAAAAGGATTCAGTCTATTTAGAGACTGGATCTGCACATGCAAAACTGTTCAGCATTATTTGGAAATGCAGCAGGATGCACAGTCAGCCAGGGGTAGGTCACTTGTGCCCGCTCAAGTGGCGGTGAGAGAACTGGCAGCGTTCTTTGTGTATGCTTGCTCTCTGTGTCAGCTTGTAGAGTTTAAATGTGTTTTCTGAAAAAAAAGATCACTCCTATATTGTTAACCTCAGGGTTATATGTGAGATAATGTTGAGGCAAAATAGTCACATCTCTCATCAGCTTCATTACTGCATTACCTACATTTAGCTTGCTACTTGGCAAATTGATCAGAGATCTTCAAACTGAAAAGCACTATTCAAGTCCTCATACTAACAAATAAAATGGTTCTGACTGTTACATTAGTTGATGGTTATTGTTAATCTCTTTTTCTCTGCAGCATCAACCAGGAAGAGAGCAGAGGATGAAGATGAAATGAAGAAGCTGGCTGCCTGGGCTTCATAACAGCGTGGTCGTTTTATAACTCCGAACATTATAGTGCAGACATAAAGAGCTGTAATGCTCTTTTATAACTGTACCAATTAAGTGTGGTTGCATTTCATACAGGCTGGTTTTTTATGGCCAGTGTTGCTGAGAATAGTGTTACTGCCATATTACAAAATAGTTTAAAAACAAACAAACAAAAATGCAGTAGTTGCCAAAACCTCTAAGCATCAAAGGGTTTTTTTAGCCTTGGCCAGAGTTTGGTTTTGTTATTAGTATCGGTTTTTATTAGGTAATGTCTTACTATGTCTGCTTGATTGTAAAACCTGTGTGCCTCACTTATGCATATAGCTGGATTCATTGTTGAAATGAAAAAGTTAAATAAGTCATCAAGTCCTATTCTAGAGGGTTATTTGGTTCAGACTATTTGGATATTAGCAAAATAGCTTTATACATGTCCTAACTTGCAGGTTCCTTTGAGCCCAAGAGCTCAAGTCTCCATTTGGGCATGGAGATTTAAACAGTCTGCCTGGAGCAACTTACGGTGTCCTAGATACTAAGAGGAGACTCCTCTGAGGTTTTTTGAAGTGAGATAGGTTTTTTGCTTTGTTTTAACTTTGGCCAGACTATCCCATGCACTTCTGTAGGCCAACTTGAATCGTACTTTGAACTATTTCCAACTCTGTTAAAGAACAGTTTTACAGTGATTGGGAAAAATAATGTCAAGTTCTTACAGAACCCTGCCAAACAAAACTAATTTTCACTACACTGTCTCTTTCTAGGGTGAGTCTTTACTTTGTATGATAATACCGATCCTCAAAGGAATTAGTAATGCATTTTTTAAGTTGTACAATTTCAAAATCATTTTCGTTTGTGAGCATTTCGTTCTTTTATCTTACTCAGTTTCTGAACAGAAATAATACCAATGTGTTGTATTTGAAGTGTCTTTTTAACCTTAGTTAAAAGCTGATCCTGGATTACCTGTAAAGTTGACATGTTATTGTCCAGCAGACAGTTTTTTAGCTGAAGGAACAAATGCCACTGAGTGCTAAACTACTGTGTATATAGAGAAATCACTATTCAAATACAAAACAAAAATTAAACAGGCTGCTTTGTGCTAACAAATCTTATTAAATAAGACTTAAGGTCTATGCTAGTAGCCTGCTGTCAGTCACAAGGAAATAGTAAAACACTGTGGAGTTCTTAGGGATGTGGGAAGCAGAGTCACACTGATCTAGGTTTCTTGTTTTCAAATCAATTTAAATTTACTGATGATTGAACCACCTGGGGAACAGTGTTAGACTTAGTTTTTGTGTATCTGTAGAAACAGAAGACTTGCCCCTTCTCATGTGGGCTTCAGCCTGTGAGTTGCTGGTTGTTTTAGTTTTGATAGGCAACATTAGGCTTCAGATTACTGGATTTTAGGTTAAGCATAAGCTTGTGTGTGTTTCTGAACGTGGAGTGCTGGCGTGCTCAGAACCTTTCAAGTTGAGTTCAATAGATAAAGCCCAAAATTTACAAATCCAAGTTCTTCAGGAGCTTTTCATTCTCTGTAGCGGAACTGCTTTTGGTTTGCATACATATGGAAGGAGAACCAAGCCTTGCCACTTTGTTTTGGATAAATTTCCTACTGGAAAAAACTGTGTTCTGTTCCAAAGTTTGGAGGTACCAGGAAATTTGTCCCTTTCTGTTGAGAGTAGAGAAAACTTGGAACAATTTAATTGTTTTTGTTTTTAAAACAAAAATTGAAGAGCTGCCTTAAATTTAAAAATACCTTTAGAATTGGTGAGACATTTGATGAGACACTGGCACAGGTTGCCCGGGGAAGCTGTGAATGCTCCCTCCCTGGAAGTGTTCAAGGCCAGGTTGGACAGGGCTTTGGGTAACCTGGTCTAGTGGGAGGTGTCCCTGCCCATGGCAGGGGGTTGGACTGGATGATCTTTAAGGTCCCTTCCAACCCAAACCATTCTGTGGATCTAACTCTCAGCATGAAACCACACACTAGCAATATGTTCAGCTGTTTTAATGCTTGCTGAAATTCAGGATCTAATAAAATAACCAATATTCTGAGTTACTTAGAATCCATTTGCTGGAATCCTGTTTTCAAGGTATGTGGTCTATGCAAGTCTCTGAATTCTCTGAATTGGGTACGGAAAGTATCAGCATACACTGATTGCCTCACCGTGCAAGGCTGGCCGTGTGCTTTTGGACACATCTGGTATTTGTAAATGTGAGGCCATGCCAACATAGTCCTGTGCTTAGCTTGGAAAAGCTGGCTTCTAGCATCTGTTCATGTTGGGTTAGTAGTTTTCCAACACTTGGCACCTATGTAGCACTTAGCATGTTTAAAGTGTTCTGCAACCTGACCAGAATAGGTCTTTAAGCTTCCAGTTTGAAACTGAAAGTGATTTTCAGTCTGCTTAGGAAAATGGGGACCTGCTGGTTTTGTGCAAGAACTTTACAGCCTAACACCCTGCAAGAAAGAAGAAATCCTAGGGAAGTTCTTCTCCTTTGCAAGCCAGTGTCTGCCTGCTTACCTCCAGCATGTTTTGGCCAAGTGTTGAACCTAGGAAGCTTCAGATGTCTTCAGCTTACTGATGGCAGACCAGGCACTGCAGGAGCAAAATTTGTGAAGGGTGAAGAAAAGAAACTGGTCATTCAGGTGAGCTTCTCTACAAGCTTGTGTGCAGTGGCTAGTGATTCTGTAGGGCAGTGTCACATACCAGTTCACAGGCTAGGACGTGTGTGGTTGGTGAAGCTGTAGTCTGAGATCCTGTAGTCATGTACACAAACCCAAATATGGTACGGACCTCCAGAACTGCAGTGCTTGTTGCCATGTGCATCTGGGAGAGCAGAGGACTTACTTTTTCAAAAGCAAAGGGGTTCTAGGGACTTAATTCAGCTGAGGAGGTGGCTCTTTCCTGTGTAAATTCAGATGACACTGGGACAAATGGCTCTTCTTTTTTTGAACATATGTCTGTCTTCGTGCCAGGATGGTATTTGTTTAGCACGTAACCAGATGAGAGTGAATAGTGTCAACGTGTTACTGTAAATGTACTCTATTAACTGGAACATATTTTGCAAGAGGACTGTGGCAGCAGATGGTGTGCTATAGCTGACTGCCTTTCTTGTTTCTTATTTTGAGAATGTTTTCTTCTTTTAACAGGCTTGGACACTTAAATCTGGATAGCTTTAAAAGGGGGGAAGATACTAATAAAAAATAGAAAGCATTAATATATATATGCTGTAAATAAATATTTTGATGTCATATTTGTGTTATATGGTTGTATTAAATTATTTATTTCTTTTTCCTATCAGGCAAAACTTTAAGTACTCTCTTTACACTGTCATTAGGATACAGCGCTCTTTAGAGGATGTGAGGATGTTTTGAAACATTTTTTAATGTATTAATCTTTCAGCATCAAGTTAGAATTCAAGAATTCTTCCAAGGTGATTTGGTTTAAAAGCAAACAAACAAAAACCCCAGTGTATGGTATGGTGTTAGGGCTGCATTCCTTCACAGTTGTGTTGCAAGAGATTATATTTTAATGTGTCCAAAATACCTACCTCCTGCCCTGAAGATCTCTTCATTGTTTCAGAAATGTGTGTATTTCACTTTCCAGGCCTTAGTTGAAAGGAAGAATGATCAGTGCTTTTAAACATGAGAAAGAAAAAGTACTATAGGGAAGGATGAATTAAAACAAATAAAATAATGCATTTTTTTGGTGCATTTCTTTAGAATCTCCTTAAAGTGTGTATGTAGAGTGTATAATTTTATGTACACATGCACATGTATATTTACACATGTATAAGGTGTTGGAGCAGTGATTTAAGACCATCATTCATTATCTGGTGTGGAAAGGGTCCAATTTCTTGGGCAGCTTGTCTTTGCCTATATGTGAAGCCTGAAAGCTTCATTTGCAAAATGTCAAGGAAGTGCTGGGGTATGTACACGTGCCTGCTGTGTATACAGCTGTGGGGGGTGGAAGAGCAGGATGGGTGTGTATGGGGAGTATTTCCAGTGAGAAAATACCACAGTTTTTCTTGGTGTGTATTTTAATTATGTACTTTTTTTTGAAATGTAAGAAGGAAACTTTAGTCTCAAAAATGACTTAGCAGCAGGGACTAGCTTGAACAGCTTAAGAAATGGCAAATATCACAAGTCTGATTTTATGTGGCTGTCATATTTTCTCACATCTGTCCCCATTGCAGAGACCATTGCAAGACCCACCACTGTAGCACTGTTCAGTCAGATGCACATTGCAGAGAAAACCTGCCTCGTGCATGTGACTTTGATCACTGTTTCAGTGGTTTATCATTTTGTTATCTACATGGAATTAACTGGCCATTGCTGAACTATACACTTGGGATCAATATCTGCAGTGTAACAGATAAAGCTACACAATTTAGTTATGAAATGTTAATATGTGCCTAGAAATTGTATAACTATGATCGCAGCGTCTAGAGGGGGTCACGCCAGCCCCTCTGCTCCCCTCTTCCTCTCTTCTGCAGGCTACACATCCTCATGCCTTCATCTTGTGCTTGCTCCTGGCAATTCCCTGGTTGCTGTTAAATAAAGTTGATCATTCTTCTCTATGAAGATGAGCTTTGGGCAAACGTCCTCTGAGACACTTTGGGCATCCCGCTTGCCCAGGACCCTTACACCCACTGTGTTATCTCACCAACCAGTGTTACCCCAATTTTAAAGCAGTGCGGCTGTGTAGGTACCTACTCAGGTGGCTTTCTCAAAGGAGTAGGCATCTGATTCTCCTAGACTCGAATGGCAACGTGTGTCTAAATTGAGAATCTGTGGTTTGTAAGTAGCTAAATTTGATAAAATAGGTGGCAAGCTAATTGGTCTGAGCCAGCGATCTTACCCCATGCAGGTACTGAGTCTCAGTGCCTCTCACTGATGTGACAGCAGCTTCCGAAGATGCCCTTAGTGGGCAAGGAGTGCTCTGTGGGTTCAGACAGGATTTATGTGGACCTCTTTCCACCCTGAGTTTAGCACCCTTTCCACAAAAAATAAAATGTACATTTTTGAGGGAATGTAACTTTTTGGCTATATTTAATATGTAAATATATTCAGATGTATTATATGTACTTTTATGATTGGATTCAACTTACCAAAGGGACCTTGGTGCAGCTGCTGGACTAACTGAAGTCAGCTGAGGCTGCCTATGTATAGGCATGTGTAGGGCTATTGTGTTATTCTATACCTACCTATTGTATATACTGTACATGTATATAGTGCCTGGTGTGCTGCTGTTTGTTCCAGCAGCAGTGACAAGCTCCATCAGGGGCAGGGCTTGGACTCTGCAGACCTCCAGGAGGAGCTCTGGATTCAGCAAGAAACTCCGGCAGGCTTTGGAAGGCTGTGATTGTCACGCAGGACCTCATTTTTTGTTTCCTTACTGCTCAGACTGCAAGGAAAAAGGCCTGCTTGGAAGTGCTGCTCAAAAAGTGGGGAGGAATCCTTCCTACCCCCACTCACAAAGCCCCACTTTTCAAAGCTAAAGTGCTCCTTTAAATACTAAACACATTCGTGGCTGCTTTTCTGCTTTTTTCTCCCATCTTCCCCTTTCCATGGCCACCTTGGCACCCAGCTTGTCTCCCTGTGCTGGACTTGCAAACATGCAGGACCTCAGACGCAGACTTCCATGCAGAAGTTAACTAGCCTCTTACACACTCGCACCATGACAGGCTGGAGCTATGACAAAGGTTAAAAGTACCCATTTTGGAAGAGAAGTTCAGCCCAGCGTGATGAAGAGACTTGACCTCTTTAATACTGGTTCAGCGAATTGTGCTTTGCAGTGACCAGCTGCAAGCTGGATGTCATTGCAACACACTGAGGACACTGAACTGTGAAGAAGGATTTCTCGGTCAATCTGGGCCTCTCAGCCCTTGTTAGGGTTCAAAGCACTTCTGTAGCTATGTGGTAATGCCAGTGCTACACTGGATTAGGTGGGAACACAGTGGATGTGCCTATAGGAAGGTGTTGCATCTGCTGGTTTTGAGGCTGTTGAGGATTTTCAAGTGTAGGGTTAATCACTTTGATTTATTGAGGATTTGGATCTTAAAAGATAATTTTACCAAGATGGAGAGGTCTTATTTGTCAAAGGAAATTCAGTCTGAGCTGATGCATTCAGCAGATTGCCCCCATTTTCAGGATTGGCTGCACCATAGAGCTGAATTGGGTTTGGGTCCTTTGTCCACTAAGGACCTGCAGCTCCAATAGTTGTTCTAATGCTGTGTCTGTGTGTAACAAGAGTCGTTTACTGGCCTGTCTGGGACAGTTTTTACTACACTTGAAGTATCGCTATGCTCCAGAACACCTCATGTTTCCTCCTTCAGGTACTGTAAGAGTACCTGAAGTAGGGGACTACAAATTGTTCCTCCTGGAGGAAGATGAAAGGCTGGAAAGAGCAAACCATAACAGGAGACTGTCAAGAACAAGAAAACTAAATCTTACAGGTAATGCTTTGATTCTTTCACTGTGCTTTGCAAAGCAAGTACATTTGCAAATGTATTTTTTACAATGTACAAACAAGAGCTTGAGAAAAAAAGCCCTTTGGCTCTTCTGCAGCAAGGGGCTTTAGTGTGTCCTGGCTAAGCTAGAAATGGGGGCGGTGGCAAATACCGAATTTAGTCACAAAAGCAAATTAAAAAAATGCTGCCTTTGCCTCAGGTGATTTCTGCTAAAACAAAGCCAAATACAGTGTGAACTGCATGTGGGTGCACAAGCGAAATGGATTATGTTACTGGTGACCTTCCTCTGGCTGTAATGCAGTTTCAGACGTTAACAGCTGACTGTGGGTAGCAGAGACCACCTCGCACTTTTCTGGTTAAAACCTTCAGCTCCCAATGCTTTGCAAGCTCTGTCAGCAAAATGTGTATAATCGATTTCGTCTCCGGAGCTAAGAAAAAAAATCCTCCTGCATGGACCAAGAAATTCTGGGAAAGATTTGTAATAGCATTAACCTGACAGCAGGTCTTATCTATATGTTTTATCAGACACTTGTGGTTGAACACAAAGGGTTTTATTTCACAAAGAAGACAATAGGAGAAAAAAAATGATGGAGAAAGTGATAAGTAATGGAGATGTTAATTTATGTAGCCTGACAATCCGTGTAGAGCACGTCCTGTGTCTGAACAAACTGAAATCTGAGCCAGCAGCTGCTCCACCAGAACAGGACAGAGCAGCCTCTGTGTTGAGAGAAGAGATCCTGTGCTTTGACCTTTGGGTGATATGAGCCTTGTGTACTGAAGACGCGAAAGATGTTCGTCTTTCCATGGTTTTCCAGGTTCAGAACTGAAACAGATCTCAGAGGATGCAGTAGTTGACTGCAGTAAGCTGACAGCAAAGACAGATAACAGTAGTTATTTGCACATGTTCTGTTTCTCAGGTCAACTCACAGCAAGCTTGAGCTTAATTTTTCATTGTTTAATACTCCTTCATTACATATTACTTAGCACATGAATTTTGAAGACAACTTTTTTTTTTAATTGCCTATTTAAGTAGGGCAATTGAGTCAGATCTGATTGGTGTGAGATGAAAAAGCACTGATCTCCACAAGAAGCTGGCTTATCTAGGCTCTTCTTGTACACATCAGCAGAAATAACACCTCTGTAGGCACATGAACATCTTACTGAATGGCTTGTTTTATTGTTTTTCAAAAGATTACATTGAATGAGACAGTTTTCTCATCTGCCTCTTCCCACGCGAGTTATTATTCCCTTGCCTCAAATCTAAGAGGTACCGCATGATGATTTTGTTAGGTTTACATTATCCTACAAGCTATGCTGTAAGATTTCTAAATCAACACACAAAAATAAACTTATCAGGACAAGACTTTCTCTAGGTGTACAAAGAGCTGCCTATAATAGGGTAGATCTCTTGCCCGATCTCTGTAACAGGCATATTTATACTACAGGAGGAGGGGGAATGAGAGATGCCTTCACACCACAAACTCTGCACCCCGTGACTCTGTTATCAGAAATGCTGAGAACAGCTAGGAAAGAGCCACAGGACATTTGGGAGGAGAGATCCTGTAGAAGGTTTGCCACATGTTGCAACTGCTTCCTGAACTACATTTATCTATTTATTATCTATCTATTTATTTATTATTTGAACATGCAAAGTAGTAATGGGATCTTGAAAGGTCACTGTGCAACCTTCTCCCATTTTATGCATGCAAGATGAGGAATGCTTGACAAACCCACATGAATTGCCAAAGAAACAAATGAGCAGCATCTTGTAGTCATCCTCAACATTTCCATAAAACAGCTGTGGCAGCTGTGGTTTCTTCTAGATGAAAAGCATTAATCCACAGGGGCCTCAGAGACCAGAGACTTGTTTCTCCACCATACTAATGCATAAACATCCCAGCATTTTCAGTTTGAACTGGTAGAAAATACTATTATAAAATCTAGAAGAAACTAGTAATTCATGAGCAAGGATATTTAGACCTACTTGAAACCTAGTTGACCTATCCCAAGGCACAGTTCCTGTATTATGCAGACAGGAGTCTCACCGGATCAGCGCATCGTCTAATTTTAACCTGCTGACAAGTCGATGCGATCAGCAGTTACACCAGGGATACACCAACTGGCTTACTGTGCAATTAGTGTGAATCACATAATTGCTTTCTTCCTCATTTTCCCTATTTGCAAAGCAGAGGGAAATACAATACTTAGATACAATCTGGGGACAGATTCGTTATTTGGAGAGCACCTTGATGATCCTTGAGTCACAGGAGTGCTGAGTATGAAACAGCAAGCATTTCAGATCTCCATGAAGAGCTTAAAAGGGGTGAAAGGGACAAAGATCTCCATGAAACCGTGTTGAAAACCATGAGAACAGGTTAGAGCGCTACCCATGAAGGCTTAACAAAGGGCTGTGCAGAACCTGCTACCTCCCCTTGAGACAGATGAGACAGCCAGTGCTGGGGGTTGAACCCAGGATCCCATTTATTATCCCAGTGCTTTAATCAGATGAGCCTCAGCTCCTGCTGTCAGGCAAGACCCACACTGATGGTTTCTGCATTGTGGAGGGTGATCGTGACAACACTTTTGAGGACTGGACTGAAATTATGACTCAAGTTTACCACTCCCACTTCCAAGTCTTTTTTCTCCAGAGCTGTGCTGCCCTGGGTGCAGTCTGGGACCTTTACATTCAGAGCTGCAGCCTGGGCTGGTCCTTGGTGAGACAGAAAAGGCACAAGTCACATAAGCAGGGACAGGCAGAGAGTAAGGATCTGGGCTACACACAGGACAAATGCATTGCAGACCACTTTTCTGCCTGTCGGCTGGAGGTATAAAAAGACAAGCTTTGCTAGTTCAGCTGGAACATCACTAGTGTCCCTGAACTGTAATTTTAACGTCAGGTGCTGTTCTGTTGCAGAAAGACTTCATGCTAAAAGTTTTTATTATCTGTTAAGTAAAAAATGCCCCATACATCAGGCTTTCTGATTTACCCAGCTACACAGATTTACTTTTGAGGAGTCAGTAACTTTAGCCATTTGCACAGCTCCTTGACCCTTCCTGTTACCTGTAACTGATAGTGAAAAACACCTTTCGGAACCATTGTGCTTGTCCGCATGAGCTGCCTAAACGTGACTCAGACTCACTCTGGTTAAACAGGATCCTTCAATACAGTATCAGTTTGTTTTGATGATGCTGGATAAAACTGCAGCTTTAAGGTGAGCCCACCAGGAGAAAAAGGATGCTGTGTAAGTGACATATGGGGTTATGCTTAGACATCTCCTGACTCTTGCCCAACCATTCATGTTCTGAATTCATAAACACAAGGAGAAGTTTAGTGAAACAGTTCCTATTCCAGTATAACACCTAACTATCCAACTGGGGAATAATCTATAAAGCAACAGCAGGATAAATAAGGCAATCAATCACTATTACTCCTAAGTTTGTAATTTATATCTATTACAAGAAAAGAATATGTTAATCTTATTGTTTAGAATAAAGGACTGCATTTTCCCACCTTTCCACTCTTCCAAATCTGTGCAGTCGCATCAGATAACAGAAGGCAAATCAAATTTTGGAAGAAGGTTGAAAACATTTCACAAAAGCCCTATCTCAGTTTGTTTTCCTTGCAACATGCAACCTGAGAAAGACCAAACACAAAAGGTTGTGTTGGATAAAGGTTAGCACAACAAGGGGTTGCATAGAAATGCCAGTGCTACGGAAGAAGAAACCCTGGAGTGTTCCCAAATGGGTTAAGGTATCACAGAACCTAAACCACTGACAGCACAGAAACCAACATTTAGTGAAGCAATTCTGGTTAGCAACTAATTAAAAGTGAAAATTCATTCAAGAGGGAAAAAAACCTCAAGTGTAAACTACAAAGAAGGCAGTCCCCTCATTTCCTCTGCCTTTTTACACTTTCTCTCTCATATTTTCTTTCAGATGGGAAGTTAAGATCCTATGCATTAAAAATGCGACAAAGAAAATAAATAGAAATGTAGAACAAAAACCTCCACTGGTCAGTACCTTGACTGCTCACCAAGAATACAACTGCTTAAAAGAGACATCTTTTGGAGACAGCTGCATTATCAGTACTCTCAAGTTCAAAGAAAGAAACATGGATGTGAGGATATAGTTCCACAACCCTAGCATCCCTTAAACCAACCCCTGTATTTTATATAAAAGTATATCTCTAGTTTTGAATGTTGGACCTGCCTAGGAATCCAAATATACTGATCTCTGGGACAGAGATTTAATTGAAATATAGAAAGGAATGACAGGAAGACCCTTTAGACCTAGTGTTTCCTACAGGATTCTTCCCTTCCTTGCTGATTCATGACCTTGGACTATTTATTTATCTGACATTTCTTAAAAAACCTGAGCAAAACACTTCAGAATTCCTCCCCAGTGCGTTTAAGAGCCCATTGTAGCATGGGAGGAAAAAAAAACAAACCTTCACAAACAAAACCATGTACAACTTCCTAAGGAAAGTTGCATTTATTCTCCTAGAAATGCCAGATTTTGACAGGATAGTTGCTGCTGCTTCATAGCTACATTTCAACGAAGGAATAGAAACCACAGAGAAAGAAATCAAACTATTTAATGCTCTAATGGAGTACAAACCACCCAGAACAGGAGCTTTCCATGTCCCTTTCCTCTACAACTACGACCTCCAGAGCAAGAAGAAGTCAGGACAGCAGCCCCAGGGAAACCACACCACATAGGCCACTCCTACAGCTGCCAAGTGCAGATTTGTGAAGTGGTGAATTTGCTCCCTCCCTTGAGCTGGTTCAATGGGGCCATTATAGTCACAGTAACTAATGGCTGTCACAGTGGGAAAGGTATGGAGTGGGCGTTTTATGGGGACTCATTCAAGACTGGTCAGCACTTCAATTGATTTAGGAGTATGCAAACCAAAAGCAGAGGAGTGGCGTGGGCAGACCACAAGTGCTTTGGAGGATAAGAAAATCCTGCACGATTATTAGATTTCAGATGTAGCATATAAAAAAAGTGCAAAACCCCAGTAAGATTAAGTTAGGTACAATGTACTGAAACCTAAAGCCAAGGAAAAAATAAGCACTGTAAATCACTGGCTGAACTATTAAGACAATTACCTTTGGCATTATTTAACTACAACAGAGAAGAACAAAACGTTACTGGTTGCAATTCTTGCAATCAGCTCACTGTTACAGTTCCAGTTTGAATACTCCTCTGCTCATTGTGAAGAGCACTGAATTCCCCAGTCAAATTCTTATGAATGAAATAATTGAAAGTTGGCTGCTTCTGTACTAAAATTGAAGCAGTGAGTGAAATGAGAAGGAAAGGGGTTTAAAAACAGTGCCAGAATGGCAAATGCACTAGAAAAAATTCACTAAGGGACAGACTTGGACACTGCCTCCATCAGGACATTCAAGGCCACCATGGGTTGTACATCTCAAATTCTGCACATCCCTCAGGAGGGTTATCGTTCATTAACCAGTAACATGGGCCAAGTGATACCACGTGGCTGCTGAACAAATTCACATTTCAGCTCACATTTACTTAAAAATCAAGATCCTTCTAAACAAAAATGGCTATTCATGCGAGACTAAATATTCTGGGTCAGCAAAAGATCTTATAAATCTTAAAGACAGAGCACAAAACTGCCATTCCTTTGCCCTCTTGTGACTAAATTGTAAATTATACTAATGCTTTCTTTAGTGACTAGAGCTGCAGATTTACTATCTGAAGTACTTTAGACATTCCTAGCATGCATGACCCAAGCATCTTTTTCAGGATTTTTAAAACATTTATAGTCATAAACCTAGTGTTATTTCAGTATACACAGGTCAACCTTTCTTTTCAAACATGTACATACACAGAATCACACAGAATCGCTCTGTTGGAAAAGACCTCTGAGATCATCATGTCCAACCGTTACATGACATCTGACAAAAGATTACATGAATTTTCAATAAGGTGACAAAATTTTATTGAGTTCACTCAACATCTATGAGGATTCACGTATAATATAAAAAAATTATTTCCTTTTTTATTTTAACCTTCAACAGAAGTACAGTAAGTTTTCTGGTGTCTCATTACAGAATTCTCATTCATTTTCATGCAGACAATTTTTGGTACAAACAGAACTCAGACCAAAAGTTGAGCAGCTGTAGGAAATCACTGAGGTAACAAACGTCTCTTTCTAATAGTATTTTCCTCCTTTTACTAGGCAAGGCATTGAACATTTTTTTCTACAATGGAAGAGAGAAGACAGGTGTTTCGTCCATAGTTTTATTCACCAGGAAGGTTTATACAGTTCTGCATAGAGGTCATTGTACGCACAGCCTGAAGTACAAAGCTCCCTTTGAAAACTCCAGCACAAAGACACTGCATATTGACAACATTAAACAATGATGTGGGTGGTATAGGATGAAAAAAGAAAAAGATTAAAACAAAACAGCATTCTTCCTATTGGAAAAGCAGAATAAAACAAGGCACTTTCAGTAAATAAGTGAAGAACAGAAACAAGCTGCATCAAAGAGTCCACAGAGCCGACCCAGAGCACTGTAACAAAAATCTGCAGTAATGAACAAGTAAAATACAAAAAGGCACTACATAATCCTCTCCCTGCAACTCCCCTTTCTCAACCAATTAGCCAACTGAACTTGGCACAATGGAGTCTTAATTATAAAGTGCATTTCCTGTCTTAATACATTTTGAAAAATAGGCTACAGAGCACATATAGCAATATCTTCATGTGTACAATATATTGAAACAAAAATACACTGCAACTAGATTCAATCTAGTTGCAAACTGTGCAGGAAAACAATATGGCTTCTTTACAAGTCTTTCAATCATCTCCATATAATCTGGAATATCTTTAAACAAACATGAATGCATTAGCAAGATGGTAAGAGGTAGTGTTCCAAGTAAAAGGCAAACTCACCGATTGTATTGTTACATGGGTATATAGCAAAGGTATCCCAGATTTTAAAAGCAGCATTACTGAACAAAAAGTATTACAGCATGCTATCTTGGGATGAAAATACACAGTGTTCTGGGGGTCTCAGATTAGTTCCTTCAGCAAAAATGACCAGTTTTTTTAAAATGTCCATCTATAGCCCCATTTTGTAGGTACTTTTCTCTTGGTATTGTAAGTTTTCCTATTGCATTGCATTAAAATTTCCAGAGAAATGTTCTTCAACTTTAGAATTTAAAACCAATACATTCTGCACTCCTATTAAATGTAAGATGAGTCCATTTTTACTTCAACAAGCATCAATTTATGGCTATAAGAATATGAAAACAAATACCAAACAGATGAACACATCAAATGTGTCACATCAGTGGCAATATATGACATGCTAGTTAGACACGTTTGGTGATTTAACGTGAAGTTTTTGTCACTTTGCTAGGAAAGTCAGCCAAATTGTGTATGTACACTATCTAAACCTTAGCTGATTTTAGCCCTTATAAGACTTTAATATATTAAATATATAAAGGCTAGATAAAAACTGAAATCAAAGCAGCACTGGGTATATTTTTTATGTTAATAATTTGAAAGGATTTATGTAAACATTCAATATGTGCATTCTTGCTCTTTGCTGTAAATTCTTCACAGCTACTCCATGCCCATACCTACAGAGTCTGTCCCAAACATGAACGTGTCCCAGGCAACAGCAGCTGCTACTGATCTACTCTTCTTCATCAGCGGTATACGCTACTTCAGCAACTTCAATTTCTGGTACAGAATTTTCAGCCAAAGAGCCACTCCAGCATGCCTCGTGGTTCTCTTTATCTGAGCTGCAACAACAGATCAATAAGCTTTGTCAAATGGAAACTAATATGATTCTCCATAGTCACTTTATGTCTGCAATCCACAAAGCATCTACAAAGCTTGTTCCAACTCATCACTTATTCCAGATCTACTATTATCTGTCCTGAGGGCCTTTATGGGATAGCAACAGAGAGGTGCAATAAAATCCTGAATTCCTCAGCTGTTCAGAATTTATGCAAGACCAAATATTCAAAAACGTACTTTAAAAGCCCCTAAAAATATACTGTAAGTAAAATAATAGTATTTACCAGCTGTCCTCACCCGGTGTACCCTGGTCTGCTTCTACTGCAGAAGATTCCACCTCACCACTGCACTCACTTTCTTCTCCTGACATTTGACGAGTCATTTTTCCTAAAGATAAATCCCTACAACAAATAAGAACAGAACACCACCAATCCATACCACAGACATTAATCACTGAAGAGCTGTTTGTTTCATTTTCAACTTTGCAGTTTCTGGGAACCTGTCGATCTCACTCCTACATGCGTCATTTCTTCTATTACTACAGAGAAGCAGGGCTTGTACTAGATAGCTGTTTTATTTGCTCCAGCTGCTTATTCCTAAACTAAATTCAATCCTCTCATTGCATCACAATTTAGCAGCTTTACAAAATTTAAGTCCCAGAGGAATGATTGTGTCTTTAGGGAAGAAACTGCGAGCAGATGATACAAGCCACACACATCTTGCCCAAATGGCAGGAGGATTCTAACCAAAACTTAGGAGGAAGACAGGCAGAACGATGTGAAGATGTCTTCAACAGTTTCCCAAGTTTCTCACTGTAACTTTAGAGTCTCTTTTTAAATTACTCTAACCACTATTGTTTCTATAGTTTTCTTTTATTGCATGCCTTCTAAGTAACAGCTCAGCAGTACTCTCTAACATGTAAAGGCTACAATTCTAAATTCGTGTGCAACTGTCCCCTCCTACCTCATACATTTTAGGTACCTGGCCTTTATTGCATAAAGGCAGAAGATTAAATCTTAATTCTTGGTGGGCCATCAGACCAAAATTCTACTTCACCAAGGCCAAAAGCAGACCTGTTTCTTTTGGGTTTAATTCCCATCAGACAAGCTGAATTTCTTAAATAAGGTCATGGGTTTACTTGGTAACTTTTACAATTAAAAACCTCAAGAGTTATTTTTAATTAGACTTCAGATACTACTTGGCTGACTTTCCAATAATTTTAGGTGTCAAGAGAAAATGGCAGGGTATTTGTGTGTTTAACAATAAGAACAAAATTTATCTTCAGGGAAAGCACTAAACAATAAAATCCCGTTTTCCTACTCATGCTTTCTTATTTTATCTTTAGTCATACAGAATTTCCAATCATGATGTTTCAGCCAAATGTGAGTTATTTAATTTTAGTAGGCTATTTCACTGTTTAAGCCAGCAGTAGTCAGAACTTCCTTATCAAACAGAGAAAGCATCTTTCAAATGCAATTACTTGCCTTCAGGAGTAAGTGACAAACTGAACGTGAAATTCAGATCAGAGTTTTCAATAAGCCACAATTCCATTTAAATCCTTTTCCAAGGATTTTAATTCCATTTAAGTTCTACAATGTTAAATTCCACTTAAACTTTATACCCAGAGATGTGATTTGTTAGACAACCTGGATACATGCTGGACTCAACAACCCAAGCAGTATTACATTAACCTCTAAAAGCACCATGAGAATTTACTCCTTTGCCAAAGAAACCCTGCAGTGACTGACTCAGGAGGTCTACTGGGACACTGAATAGCCCAACATCAACTCCCCTGGGCCTGCTACAAAATTTAGCAGACAGGCACCATAAAGTTTTATTACAAACTCCACCATTTTTCCCCCCTTATATTTAAATGTCTGATCTGTGGCATCATTCCAGACAATTCAGAACAAAGTTGAAGACACTGATACAGACATATAATCAATTGATCTCTACACTCTGTCAAAGCTTTGAGTACAGGTAGCATTTTACAGTTTAAAGCAGTTTTTCCACTGCTCTTATCTCTGGCAACACATTTCACATATCCAACATTTCAAAATCAGAACAGAATCTCTGCCTTATCTTTACAGGACTTAAAGGATTTGGAAACTTAATCCCAGTTACTTTATAGGGGAAAAGATGGGACATTTTCTTAGTCATTTGTACTAAACAACAGCTCATTTTCCAGCATATGAGAAAGAACCTACTGAAAACACTGCTTTGTGGGGTTACGCAGGGAAAATTTTTTCCAAGAATACATTTAAAGCTGATGCATGTGTCTATGTAGAGAAAATGCATTAATGGAAAGAAACTCTTAAACCCCATAAAATTTCTACATACCTAATTCTTCTTTCAATAGCATCTATATGAAGTTGCTTTTCACTTAACAGTTTCTTCAGCGATTCAACCTCCCTTTGTTTTTCAAGCAGTTCTTTTTGTAGACGGTAATTTGTTTCCTCTAGAGTTTCACAGAAAGCCTAAGAGACAAATTCAAGAACATCTTTCATTTAACTGCAGTGGACTGCCTTTATTGATTTTTCTTTTAGAAATATCAACTTGTAACATAATTGTAGCTGCTTTTCTTTGTACTGATTACCATAAAGAGCTAAATAAACTTGTAAAAAAAAAAGTTCTGTCCTTAATAAAACAATGTTGCTTTGACCGCTGAATTTATTATGCTAAACTGCAATGCAAATATTTTATCACATAATTTGTCTCACAAGAGACTAAAGGTTTTTTTGACACACGGTCCCTAATTTTGAACCTTTTTGCATATGTGGAACATCAGCTGAACTTCCTACTCCCCTTTCCTCTCTTAAAAGCTTGGCTTTCACATGACTTAGAAGTCAATTTCAAAGCATCTAATTATTCCCATGATGCTAGGAGTATTTGGATAAAGTGCATAAAGACAGAGTTGTACAGTTCTGTACCAAATAGCTGTTACAAACAGGGTGATCATGAGAGTCAGAAGACCAATACAAAAACATTTTGAAAGAGCTTAATGAAATGCCAAGGACACTAACTACTCACCATGATAAGTATGTTGTGTTACTCTGTCGAGCACGACATGTATATATAATACTCCCTGATAAATTCAGTAGTGAGCAATCTCAAAACCTAATGTGAAGAGCGAACGTCTAACACAATACCCACCGAATGCAGGAAGTGACACAAGTGCTGGCACAGAGCCTGCTGATGATCTATTACTGGAAAGAGCAAGCCTACCAAGAGTAATGCACTATTCTGATTTAATAATTTACATGTTCTCACTAAATAAGAAACCCATGTAGGAGGCTTTCTTGGCTTAACATTACATGCAACTAACCACTAATCATGGAACCCACTGAATATCAACATTTTAGGTGAGCTCAGTTACGAACAATGCTGTTAAGACACTGTTTTCCTAAACTTTTAAGATGAGCTACAAACATCAAGAGGCTACTATTTTCTGCTTTAATTGTAGCAGACTTACCAAATTCTTTAAAATGTTAAGTTTTCCTGTAATTATACAAACCAAACAGTGTTTTTCAATCCAATAATTTTTTTTTGCACTGAGTTTTCATTTATTTTCTTGACTCAGATAGCAAATGTATCTTGGCTGACAGGCACTGAAGACCAACCATCACTTAGGCCACAACTTTATTCACATGTACTAGAGCTCAGAACACGTGGCATACAATTCGTTCGTCACAAGGCATTTTTAATAATTGCTTTAGCAATCATTCCAGTTAAGCAGTCATCCTGTTTCATCCAAGCCAATTAAGTGAATTCTAGTCAATTTTGTAAAACTGTTCAGGGCTGCTGGTGCCCTGACTGAAAATTGGCCATTATTTCTATAAGAATATAAATTAAGTTACATTATTTCTACTTTTAGATTTATGTACATGCAAATTTTCATATTCACAGAATAACAAAACATATCCCACATGAGAACTGAAGAAAGCCTTTTGGAAAAACTCATCTCTAGCTGCAATCTGTGTATCAGTGCCCAGTGAAAGGGAGTCACTGTTCACAAATGAATGAACAAAACATCAGCAAATTCTGAAGGATGCTGAGCAAGACCTATCAGGTAACTGAGTGTAATGAGACAGCTTGCTCCTTGAGGAGCTAGACACCTGGACTCTGGTACAGTTCCAATACCCAGGTGGGACCAATTTTCCCCATAAATTCTGTATCCTGGCTTGCAACAGGAATAGTGTGGCCAGCAGGACCAGGGAAACGATTCTTCCCCTGTACTCAGCACTGGTGACGCTGTACCTTGAATACTATGTTCAGTTTTGGGCCCCTCACTACAAAAAGGACATTGAGGCACTGGAGCATGTCCAGGTAAGGGTAATGAAGCTGATGAGAAGTCTGGAGCACAAAAATTATGAGGAGTGGCTGAGGGAACTGGGGTTGTTTAGTCTGGAGAAAAGGAGACTGAGGGGAAACCTTATTGCTCTCTACAACTGCCTGAAAGGAGGTTGTAGCGAGGTGGGTGTTGGTCTCTTCTCCTAAGTAAGAAGCGACAGGACAAGAGGAAATGGCTTCAAGTTGCACCAGGGGAGGTTTAGATTGGATGTTAAGAAAAATTCCTTCACAGAAAGGGTTATCAGGCACTGGATCAAGCTGCCCAGGGAAGTGGTGGTAACATAATCCCTGAAGGTATTTAAAAGACTGGTAGATTAGGTACTTAGAAACATGGTTTAGTAGTGGACAGGCTAAAGTTGGACTTGATGATATTAAATGTCTTTTTCAACCAAGTGATTTTATGATTCTGAAAGGTCAACGGAACTAGGCCAGCTGGAAGAGAGCTTCGCTTCCTTCTTCAGTGGATCACAAAACACAGATGGCTGGGGAGGGAGCTGTCAAAAAAATTACCAAGGATATGACAAAAAAAACCTGCTCTAGTGACTACTTTGCTTACATTGTGTGATTAGATTAAGCCTAACTGATTTCTAATGGGGAAGGTACCCGCACCCTTCCCAAGAAAAAAATATGTTTTGGCAAGTATTACTTGAACTGGAAAAACAGAATACACATAAAACAGATAGAAGATATCTGTATTTTCAATTATCAGGAAAACAGTAATAGAAGATTATTTTTGCAATGCTTTGTATGACAACAGTAACAGCAGAAAGGCAAACCAGAAATTATTTTTGAGGTATCTTTAAAATTGAACTCCAGAAATATGTATGTGAACCATAGCACTTGTCCTCTAGTTGGGCACTGTTAAAAAAAAGACATAGATGCTTTCTGATATGGACTGGTTTCAGGATCCTAACAGGCAGGAGCAGGGCAAAAAGCAGGACTACAGCTATGGACTCCAGGTGAGCAGACTTCAGTCTCTTCAAAAATCTGCTTGGAAAAAAGAATCCATGGGAAACCATCCTGGAGGGAAGAGCAGCCCAGGAGACCTTGTTGATATTCAAGGATAACCACCTCAAGCTCAAGGGAGGTCCATCCCAACAGGCAGGAAATCAAGCCAAGGTTGCAGGAGGCCTGTATGGATGAGCAAGGAACTCCTACCTGAACTCAGACATAGAAAGAAAGTGTACTAGTGCTGGAAGCATGAAGTGGTGACCCAGAAAGAGTAGAGCTGCTGTCTGATCGTACAGGTACAGGGTTAAGAAAGTGAAGGCCAACGTGGAGCTGAATCTGGCAAGGCGTGTGAAAGGAAACAAGAGAAGATTCTACAGGTACATAATCCACAAAAGAACAACAGGGAAACCATGAACTTGCTGCTGAATGGAGTGGGGCAACTTGTGAGAAACCACACTGAAAAAGTTAAGGTGCCTGATGGCATCTTTACCCAGCTTGACTGGCAAGGCCTTCAGGGATCTCAGACTTCTGCAACCAGAGGGAAAGACAAGGAAGGGCAAGACAGACTTACCCTCACTGGAGAAGGACCTGGTCAGGGAGCACAAACTGGATATGTGTGAGTTCATGGGTGCTGCCAGGTTGCACCAGTAAGTGCTGAGGGATCTGGCTGATCTCCAGCTTGTTGTCCACCAGGACCCCAGGGCTCATGATTCAGTGATCATAAAGATAATTAAGGGACTTGAGCATCTTTCATGTGAGAAGAGGATGGGAGTGCTAGGACTTCAGTCTGGAGAAGACTCAGGGTGATCTTATCAATGTGTGTAACTATCTGATGGGAGAGAATGAAGAAGAGGGAGCCAGACTCTTCTCAGTGGTACTCACTGACAGGACAAGAGACAATGGGCACAAACTAAAACCCAGGAAATTCAATCTGAACATATAAAACCACTTTTAACTGTGATGGTGATCACACAGTAGAACAGGTTGCACAGAGCGCCTATGAAAACTCCTCTGTAGAATATTCAAACCCTGACTGGACATGGTCCTGGGCAAACTGCAGTAGCTGACCCTGCTTCCACAGGAGGGTTGGACTAGAGGATCTCAAGAGGTCCCTTCCAACCTCAATCATTCTGTAATAACATGGGGTATCCCCTAAAGACCACACTTTTACGACAGTTGTGTGACAAGTTTACAGAAATGGTTAACAGCTGAAACTACAACAGCACAGCTATTTTAATAGCTTGCCTAAAATCCTGTGGTGGAAAAATAAAAATAAATAAATAAATATGCTAATTATCTGAACAAAACTCCTGTAATTATTATTACTTTTCATCAATTTCAATAGCAATAATGAAAAAAGATTGTACAAAAAACATAACACATCCTTTAGAAGTACACAGTAATTTAAACAAGAGCCAAGGCACTCCCACTTACATGCAAAAGAAACTGGTAAACATAAATTCAGTTGAGGGAACATCATTTAACATTCATAATTTCTAAAAATATATTGCTGTTCTAAAAAGTAAGAAAACCAAGACAACCCATTCTAGACAGACTTGATATAGCTCTACATGCCAGTGGAACATACTTCTAATACAACAGGCTGTGGCATACAGTCTTATTTGTTCAATGTGCTCATATGCAGGTGAACAGTTACTGTCTTAACCACTACTTGACACTACTCAATTATCTGCTCTTGCACTATTTTTGGTGGTCTGAACTAATCCTTTCATTACATTCCAGAGCAAGAACATTTTACTGCAAGACCTGAGTTCTAAGGTATATGCATTGTAAGGTGTTGAATGTAAACCTTCAAAACCCCTCCTTATATTCAGTAGTTGCCTTAAGAACAAATTTCATCCACTGGTCATAAAAGGCAAAAAGGAAGAGATTTTATCTTGAGACAGGGATCAAGTACAGCAGTCAAAGATTATCAGCGTGCGCCAATCTTCAGACTGTGTCAGTTTTAGAAATACATTCATTTGTAAATTTTTGTGAAAGACCAAAAATAGCAATGTTTCATTCCATACCATTCAGCAGATTTTACAATATTCCAACAACAACTACTGCCTTTTGCATTCTACTTTTATCACATTACATAGCACTTACCCTGCTCTCTTCTAGACTGTCAAAAGGACCTGGAGGATCATCCAGACAAAGAAATTCTCTCACTGCAAGGCTTCACCAAATAAAAGAGAGTGAATTAATTGAAGTACAAAAAAAGTAACACTTAAATATGATCATACAAGGGCATTATTTCTTTGAGAGAAACTTCTATCCTCAAATTTACTCCAAAGTATTCAAAATAACGTTAACAAACTATTAAGTCTCAGTTTTAAGTGTTAACCAGGGACAGTATAAAAAATGTGACTTAAGAAGTTGCACAGGTACACTGAAGAGTTTTCAAACACAAAAAATCAATTTAGAACATGATTTTTCAAATCTGCATAGAATTTGTTGCTACGTGACAATGGACAAACAAGTTTATCACTTTGGTATTGAAGACATTTGAAAAATTCTACTGTTGAAAAAGAAATATTAAAAGATGGATGTAAAGATATGCTGCTAAAATCCATACACAGATGCCTTCGGGAAATATCAGTGGAACTAAGCATGGGTACTGAAACATGCTTACCTATCTCCATTCTGCTAAGATTATAATCCATTGACATATACAAAGTATTTAATTTTAAAATATACATATTTTTATATATATAGGAAAAAGAATAGTAAGTTATGAAAGAATAAGAAGTGACAAGGCTAATGCGCCATGGATATATTAGCATCTCTAAAGATCCCTTCAAACCAATGCACTGAACTTAAAATTGTGTAAATTCTCATCCCTCTCTGCATTGTTTTGCAAAGGGCAGAAGAAGGAAGTATGTGTAATCCTGTGGTTTACTACAGAGTATTTTGAGCATCTTGCTCATTCTATCTTCAAAGTTCAGATTACTTTTCACAGAATTCTTCAATCATGTCCCTTCACCCACCTTTCTAAGACTTTCCTGCTCTGTTGTATTAATTCTTCTATAAATAACTTCCAGTCAGAGTATCGTATTCACAATTAATTAGCAAGCAGTAACTTATTTGCAACTCTGTGCTTGCAGTCACTACTAGAAATCATTAAATCATCTCCTACTGCAATGAAGGCACAAAAAAAGATGTGAGGCCAAATTCCCTGTCTCTTCCTCCCATCTAAGTCTTATGGGAAGCTGAGAGCAAAAGAAAATAATTTTCTACCTTCTGCTCATTCTCTGCATTTGAGGGAGACACAAACTTCAAACACAAGAAAGGAAACTTTCACCCAGCTACCAACCCAATCAAACAGCTTCAGGTTTGGCAAGCAAAGTGAGAAAGTTTCTTCAGCAAACACTAATCATCGATTATACCATCACTTTTAGTTTTAGAAAGGCTCTGAAGAATATTTATTTCAAGTACACTGAACCTTTATTTTGTTGTTGGATTTCTGAAAGCCTGCTTTCAAGTGCTTATTGCGCAATGGTTGGTGAGGATTCTTGTCTTCATACCCACTTTCATCTCATTAGCCTTTACAGCAATCTGAAAAAAATTCTCCTATAATTATGTTCATTTATTTCCCCACTTAATCTATGCGACAAACATAACAAAATCTTCCTTTTTCAGGCCCTTTTCACTGTTTTACATTAATCAATCCTTGATTTGTGCAACTCATAGCCTAGATCAATAGTATTAAAACAGCTTCTCCCACATACTCAAATAAGAAATAAAAAATTTCTATTTAAACCAAGATTATCACTCCTATTGGCATAAAAAGTGATAGATGGCAACAAGTCATTAGTTAAATTATTAGAAAGCATAACCTCACACAAAATGAAAAGTTATTCAGGCATGTAAAGTACATTTTCAAGAGCAGGGTTGTTTTCTTTTCCTTTCCAAATAGTTTAATCTGTTTGAAGTGACCGTTTTCCAACACGATGCTCAAGTCCATTTTTAATGGTTGAACTGTTCTTTTCATCAAGATGCTGAATGAACTCATACGCCTAAAGCAGAATTCATGAATTGGAAACACTTTTGCTCACCATTTTTCTTCAATATCTTCATCTTTATTAACAGTTCAGTTCAAACATATTTCAAAGGTATTCAGCTTCTACATTTTGCTAGTATTTTATTAAGCCATTAAAGGCTAACATTACAATGGCATAAAAAAGGAGATATCCAGAAAAATAACTGTGTAAAAACATCCAATCTACATATATCATCTACTTATATCAGGTCAAATGCTTTTTTTTTGTTTACCTACAGCTGCTGGCAGAAAATTGTGTTTTTTTCTGTAGTTTTCAAAACTTCTTGAAATTGAAAGCTGTAGATTCAATATTTTCAATAAGAAGGTCAAGAAGCCTAAAGCCACAAATCACTTAAAACATTGTTCTTTATCTAAAATACGCACCTGATGGCATAAACATTCATTCGCAGCCTAGCTTTGCTCCTAGAGCCTGCTTTGCCCTTGCTCTCCCCTCCATGTGTTACACCTCTTCCTTTCATTTAACAAATAAGAGAAAGTTCTGCCTTAAAAGTATTACAGTAATCTGCTACATCATGTAACAGAAGTTGCTCCTATGCTACTGACATCCTGCTCAAGAGAGGCAGCAGTGCACCAGCACCAGGAAGAACCGCAAGGGGCAGCACTGCACACGGGATCGCTGACGGGACTCAACTGCTGACTCAGTTCCTACCTTTCAAGCTCCCTTCTCATTGCACGGCTGAGGCAGAGGAGAGCTGTGTCATCTACACAAAGTCAGATGACACTTCTGTTTAGCAGGTTAAACTTCTTTATCCCACGCTATGGATTATATGAAACTGTCTTGAACACGTTAAACTCTGTGGGTGGATTTCAATTTGATCTCTCACTGAATCTTCAGTACAAGGCAAAATATGAGAAGAAATCCATAAACTAGACTCTAAATTTAGTCACCTGCATACCATCCTACATTTTATCTTCAGACTACTTTGTGATTTAGTTTTACTAAAAAATAAGTGTATCAAATGAAGTTTCCTAGCCCTGAAGGGTGAATTTCCTGCTGTCAATATGTCTTAATGATAATACAGTGAACAAAGAAATGAAAGAGACTTATCTACAAAGAAAAGGCTCATTTGGTTGTGCTGTGATCCAAGCAGTTTGACTTATTTGCAAAACTGTAAACGTTGAGCTTTTTAAGGAGAAGCAGGGTCAGACGCTCACCACTGCTCATGTAAGATTCAAATATTAATTTCCATTAACAGTAACTTTTATTCTCTGATAAGTGGGTAAAAAAGACAGATCAAATCTCTCTAGTTTTAATCACTTCCCGATGAATCCATACCTTCCATAAAGCCAAACATTAGAACATAAACTTTATAACCTGTTGGAATGGCTTTAAAAGAAAACACAACCTTCCTGCAGAGCCTTACACAGGCAAGATCAGAGCTGTCCACAAAACCGCATTTTGGTTAACTATCTGTTCACTAACCAAAATACAAACTGATTCCACAAACATTTAAATTCCTTCTTGTACCTGATGAGTGACGCAGTCCAAAAGTTATGAATTTTTTTGCTGTTTTTTTTTTTTGGTGTGTGGTTTTGTTTGGTTTTTTGTTGTTGTTGGGTTTTTTTGTTGTGTTTTTTTTTCCGGTCATGCCCCCCCCCCCCCCCCCCCCCCCCCAAAATTATGTCAAACACTATTATTATCCAATATGGACCATCATCAAGATACAAACAAGCTAGCTGAAGTACCAAACTAGCTGCAACAACATGAAGCCTTTTGATCTATTCAGGCAGACTAAAAGTCCATCCAGCACACCAGTCTGTCTCCAGCTGCATAACAAGTGACATTTAGAGAAAAATTCCTTCTTTTTTTGGCACACCTATTATTGTGTAATTTAATAACCAGGAAGTCCTTCAACTTCTCAGCCACATATTTCACCCATATAATCATGTTTAATAGACACTGACAAACTTACATGTTGATCCCAATTTATTTTTTAAACCATTTAAGCTTTCTGTCTCTGACATCTCACAACAAAGCTTCACAACTGTGTGACATACTGGGAGATGACTATGAATCATCCTAAATATTAGCATTCTTTACTCACCTTCCTATCCCCTTGATTACTCCATATGCCCTGTTTAGCCAGCGCTTTCCTAAGATGACAGACTAAAGAGAACAAACTCTTCTTGCAGGGAAGTTTGTCCGTAGCTTCATCTGATTTTGCTTGCCTTCTCCATACTTCTAGCAGACCCTCTTTTGAAACTGAATGCCATGTTTCAGCACTCTAGTTCCCAGACTCAGCCTTATAAAAACATGCCATATGTAATAATAGCCATTCTACTAAAAAGTAAAGTAGATATGAACATGATATGGTCCAACCCCACAGCTCAGCAATGTTACGTTTTAGTTGCTTTAAAATTCTTGAGGGAATGCTTTTTGCTCTAAAGAATTTCTTACTCCTCTTTATAAATGAGGTTTCAGATGAACACTAATGCTCTGACTCATTCCTCAAAGAATCGCAGGTAGGGCACAACCTCACAACATTATTTCTGAAGTTAAAAAAGGTTTTTAGAACTAACTGTTCTGCCTCTCGCAACTTTCTTATTAAAGGTCTCTTTTGGCCCATGTTAAAATGATTTTACATTTAATTTGCCAGAATGATGTCCTACTTATCTTCCAGTTTTGGAAGAATCTTCCAGTTTGCATGACAAAATATATTGTTCAAAGAAACTGCTGCACTTTGTTGCTTAAACACATTGTTTTTTAGATTCTTCTTAAGCCTTTTTTGATTTGTGGTTTACATTTACTTACATAAACAACCTACAAAGGTACTTCTATTACTATCATGTCATGTAAATTAAAAACTTAATTTAATGCACATTTTAAGAACCGATCACATAATAGAATAGGTACCTTTCATTATGAAAGCCTAACATTTAATCTCAACATAAATTAACAATTTATCAATCCAGCACACAGAAGTAACGTTTCAGGAATAAACACGCAATTAGTCTAATGTTTTAAATATTACAGCTTTTACATCACAGTTAAGCTTGTACAATTCAAAATACTGAATTATCCTTTTTTGCTTAGGTGAAGACAGGATTATTTTAATAGGACACCAAATAATTCACATAATGACCAAACAAATAACATGAACGTTAATGAAATCCCTTACTGTTCTGCTCAAAGAGACACTGCTAGACTCTGTAAGCCTATATGAGGATTCTGAACACCAAACAATCCCAATCCACAAGCAAAATTTAATCACGTACCAGTTAGCAATATCTTTGTGAGCTACTAGGTTCTGGAGGAATGCTTGTAGTCCCAACTGTCTGTCTTCCAAGAAGTCAGGATTGTAATTATCCTTGAACCAGCGCTTTGGTGGAAGGGCCAACCGAAAGCCTGGAAACATATCTTTTAGCTACAAGAGAAATCAAAGCCAAATTAAAATAAAGTAATTCTTGACAAAATACTGGATTTGACACAGGCACTGACTTCACTCCGAATTATGGGCTCTTTCTCTCTTGTGTTAAATTCAAGGACAAGGCAAGTCTCAACTATACGTACAATCCAAATTATAGCATAAACTGTGGATACTGTTCTGTCACTTGCTGTGTTGCCTTATGCAATCAAATGTCTCAAATTTACCATACAAAAATAGGAATGAAAACCTTTGTTATTTAATGTCTCAGAGACTGCTATTTAATGCCACTGAGTCAGTAAATACAAGAAAATTGTATGTAAGTAAAAGCCATCAGATGAGTAAGCATTTCAGTGATGTTTCTTCTAAAGTACACAGAGATAATAACTACTATATAAATAAAATATATAAAACCCCATTATGGGCCTACAACTCTGCAACTTGTCTTTTTTTTGGGGGGGGGGTGGGCGCTAGCAGAATGAATCACAACACATGCATGAGATACTTCTAGTAAAGAGTAGCTCCTTTTATACTCAATCTTAAAATTTCAATATGCATAGCTGCGACTCAAACTCAATTACTAACATGCAAAACTGTATTTTTGAGTTGCTTAAAAAATAATGCGGTATACTCTATGTCAGAAATACCTGGAATTTTTGTTTGACTTAAAAACTTAAATATGCAAGCAAATAGAAGCATAGAATTATATAAAAATGGACCTGTCCAAGAATGCAAATTAATTATTTTTCTAGTATGCATGAATATAAAAAAATGTTAATGCTTTCATTAAAAAAATTTTATTTTTCTCAGAAGTGATGCTTGACAGAAAAATCTCGAAGACAATTTACAACCAACAAGAAAAAGTAAACAAAAGTTTTACAAAACTTGGATGTTCCTCCAGCTGCCACAAGAATTGTTTAATCTTTAATCCTTTTCTTACTGAATTTCATCTTCATATTAGACTCTTCTTGATATTTTATCTTTGAACATCCCAAGTTCCTTCATCTCTTACCAAGTTACCATTAATACCATATATGTAAGTATCTTCTATACTCCATAACCCCTTTAAATTAAAATACTGAACAGAACTGAACTCAGAAAAAAACAAAATGAGTTCCTATGTTAGTTATATAGAAGACCACAGATAACCATTGCTGTGAAAGCTTTTCCACACAGATTTATCCTTAATGGGAATTTCACTTGCCTGGTTATGAAGATCATGTAGTTTATTTCTAAGTAATGAGTATGCCTACCCACAGATTACTCCTTTCATGGATAAAGAGAGTATGAGAAAGCTAGCTGCTGTCAGCTGACTGATTTTCAACTGCACAGTCTTGGGGCACTCTTTCTCGAGCACTCCTCAGACACAACAGGAAAGTTACACTGGCTGACACCGCTTGCTTGGATCCAGCACCTTTTCTAGATGTCTCTCCCCGAGACAGATGATGCCTGTCACATAAGGCACAGACTCACGGAGAAATGGTTTACTTCTTGGTTTTTAAGACTGGCTATTTCCTTATTTGTTCAACATCTCTACCAACACAGTAATATACAAAGTTCTTTTCCCACCATTTTTGGGGGTGGAAGAGTATTCTTCACATACTTCTCCAATCCACTAAGTGTTCTTAACAAACAAAACCTACGCATTTAGCCAAATATCTGTATTTTAGCCTTTGCTCATAACTCCTCAAATTCTGTCATGGTCCAACACCCACTAAGAGTAAATTTTTTGCAAATACTGCAGCAAAAGACACTATTCCAGTCTTTGCTGTATCATTCACTATTTGCTTCCCATAGTTTGTTCTCAAGTAATGGATGTGTTATTTTACTGCCTCCATCCCTCTGTGTCTCTAATGATTTACAGAACTTTACCTATTGCTTTTAGCATCCTGTGACAGTCCAATATGGACTGTCATCTTAGCAATTCTGCCTCTGTCTTTACAAATCTGTACTACTCTCCTTGTGCTGATCTCTATTTGTACTTTTTAAAAATTACTTTTGACTTTGAGATCACTATGTGGATTTTTGTGTACCCATACTGGCAATCCTCATCTTTCCTTTACATTGGGTTTCTTTGCCATCATCTTCTATTTACCTTCTTTCAGTAGGTATGGAGTTCTTATAATCTTTCCATTGTGCAGAAAGTAGATAGCTTAGACAATCAAAGAACTTGTTGCTCACATTGTAATCTGTTCTTTTAAAGTCTTAACCCAATGCTGCACTTATTAGTTTCATTTGTAAAATAGGAGTTCATAATTTTGATGAACCGTCATTCATTAATTTCTATTTTTATTAGCTGTTCCACACTAAAAATATTTCAGAAACTAGAGGAAGTACAAAACACTTTCTAGAATCCTGCTGCTATCTATTCTGCCTTATTTATTTTCTTTGAGGGATCAGGGCAAATAAAGGCCACTGTTACTAAGTTCACTAGCTGCTTTTATTTGTCAGCTGAGCTGCATTCATTCCTCTAGTCCTGATTTTATCTACATACATCCCGTTGTGACACTGTCCCTATAATCACATGTTCTCCATTTTTAGCTACTGGCAAAGTCCAACTCTCAGTTCAGTTTGGACTTACAAATAAGCATATGCCTGACACACACAAAACATACTTGCTCCTACTTGGTCTTCCTGAAAAGCCCTGAAAACCCCCTCTTAATACTTCAAATTTATTCACATAGTGATCGATTATTCAATTAAGTTGGCATTTAATACCAAGTTTCTAGTACCATTTCAGAGAATGAGTAACTGGCCATCAACCTAAAGAAGGATGGTAAGGAAAAGGATTTGTAATACAGAATATTTATCTTGTTTATATTGGATTTCTAGGAGATAGGGTACAGAAAATCCTGAAAGCATACATGCATGCAACTTCACGTCTATATTTGTCAGAGAACAAGCAATTTCAAGTGTTGCACTGTGCCTTTTGAACCACTGGTATGTGCATATATAACCATTTGCTCTTCAGTTCATAAGAAATCATGCTTTTTGCAATACAGAAATGCCAGCTCCAGGAACTGAAACATACTATAATTCTGAAACTTTTAGATAATTACAGAACAGTAACAAAATACAAGTTTAGATGTATACTGAAAGATGATAAAGCTTCAGTGACACAAGGGAAAAATAAAGTTTCTCTCCTTAAACAGAAATCTTAATACCTATAAATTGTGCTACAGGCCAAACATTTTTGTCAGATATTTAACTGCAAAGACTAAGGACTTCATTTGTAAAATCTAAATATCTATCCTAAAATGAATACCTGTGGCATTTTAATTATTCAAACTACTGATAACCACATTAAAAGTCAATCCATATAAGCCAGTTCTTTGCCTATATCTGACATAGCTGACCAAATTACTTGACTTCTGCAATTTGAGTTGAAATAACCAGAAGATAATCACCATCTCAAAAGAAGTCAGGCTTTTGCAAATACCAAGGTATTCCTTAATTTAGGATAGACTGAATTAAAACACAAATTTCTTCAGAAACAAATCTCTAAAAATTAATTCACATTCAACAATTTGTGGTAGTTTTAGAACGCAGTGGTGTCTTAAAAGATATCTAAATAGGTCAAACCCAGAACCCAGAAAAATGTATACATTCCAGTCCATATTCAAAATTTCAGCAGAATTATGTTCTTAGTTTATTAGGCACGTCAATCAAAGGAGAAAAGGCATACCAAAAATCCCCTTACTACAGGTGAAGGAAGTGTTAGAAGTGTGAACATGAAAGAACATCACAGAAGAAAATGTGTTAAATTTGCAAGGAAAGGTTATTCTTAGGAGTGGACAATAGGACAAAGGAAAGTGTAATTCTGTTCTTCTACTTTTATGCTTCTATAGAAATTATGGTAAATGGGATAGCTAAATGCTATTTACTGATTTAAAAACCTTGTGCTTTTTAGACAAACATTTTCTTTTTTCAAATGTTCTCAAAAGATCAAGTTGCTGACCCAGAACTCCTATTTATCTGGTTTCTTTGTCTTCAGCTTTAAAGATTTAACAATTAACTTCAGAGATGTTGAAAACAACTGAAGACTGCCCAACATACAAATAACTTCAGTTTTCTCATTAAAAAAGTAGTTTGTTGCACTGAAGAGGACTGAAAAATTATTAGATCATTCCTGCAAAAGAATAAAGGCCTCTAGTTCTATTTCCATGCAGGGAATGTAACTATGAAAGAGTTAATTTCCTTTATCACATAGATTAGGAATAATTATTAGCAGACTAACAGCTTCAGAGGAATAAATACCCTTTTTACACTAGCTGTAGTTATTTCATGTATCTTTGAAAAAATGAGGAATCATGGTTTTCGTTCACTAATACAGTGTTTTCTATGCAGTAAAAAAAACAAAGGGCAAGAAAAGAAAAAGGTGACAAAAAAGTGACACACAAAGAAAATGAAACATGAAAGCAGAGTGAGGCAAATTAGCTGAGAATCTACCAGTATAGAATTCTCACCTTGTCATTAAGCCTGGAGAAGTCAGTGTATCGTCTGAAAACCACCCAACTTTCCTCTGGACTTCTTTTTACCAGTATTTTGTATACCTGTGTGGAAAAACAGGAATATCAGAAAAAAATGTGCATAACTTCATGGTGCATTAGCTGAAAAGCTGATATTATTATTTATTTTTTAATGAAACAAAATTTGTGGATAAAAGAAAATACATAAACTGTGTTTTTTAAAAAACTTAATTATCAGTACAAAGAGTATAAATTATTTTCAGAATTTTAGGAATGAGTTTCTATGATTCCTAAATACATTTGACTATTTTCTGTCTCTAAAAAAGGGTTTGTGAAACTGTGTCTAGATCTCTTCCCCAGAAAAAAAACAACAGAAATCTCAACTATCAGAGTGGTAACTGAAGTATGTTTTCATGATCTACTTTAACCTTTGCTGGATTAATGAGTAAAACTATATTTCTAGAGGCTAATCTATGTTTTTAAGATGACTAATAATCAGTTACTGAGTGTTACATTGTTTTACTGAGTGTTATATTGTTTTAAAATATCTCATCTGTCTTGGTTAATGGAAAACGTGATGCAGGATGAAAATAACATCCTTCTTTGGTTCCATATATCTCGAATATTAGATTTTGTCTTTCCAGGCAGAAAGTGACTACTTCCCTAGACAACTGCATCAGAATGATTATACGAGGACTGTAGACTAAGGTAATAGATCCTTTAAATCAGATTTAGCAAGACAACAGCACAGCAGTACCATTTTCCTATTTAAAACCAAATGGATAAATAAAACAGTAATAAGAATAAAAAAATAAATCAATTACCTCTTAGGAGGACTGATACTCAAATGCCTGAACACAATGAATGTAGCAACACACAACTTCAACTAGAAACTATTAAACAGTGTCCAGTAAAGAAAGGTTCTCATGTCACAACCTTACTTTCTCCAATGTAAGGAAAAAGAGACTCTACAAATGCACTGCGTTAACTTTCCTAGTCTATGTGTTCTTGAGTTAAAACCAATAAAACACAAGGAAGACACTGTTGGAATCATGATAAACAATCCCTTATAGGCATTTAACCAATTCAATTTAAAACATTTTCTAATCTGCTATGTAATAAAGTATTTCGCAGTATTTCATGTTTTCACAGCAGGTTGTCTCAGCCGATAAATGTATTCTTCTTGTTTCCATCCCAGCATGTGATAACCACAGTGTCACCAACTTCTGTACATGCGCGAGACTGTTTTTTAGCAATTTTGTATTCTAGAGTGTATTAAACTGCAGACAGTTACACAAACTACAGATAACTACAGTGCAAATTAACAGCAAGTTTTCAGGAAGTATTTCTCTTATCTACTTTTTAAACACAGATTTTCACTTTCAAGCAGCAGCATCTGCAGAACTAATGTACTGTGACAGAGGCAATATTTCTATCATTAACAAAAAGCTTTTAAAATTCATGCTGTTTGACATGCATGTGAAGCCAGCATTAAAATGTAATTCTTCTGTCTTACATTTTCTGTATAAATGTTTTAGCTTTCTTGTCATATCAAAAGTATAACCAGTGTTATTTTACAAAAATTTCACAAAGCAGAACTGCTATATAAAATTGTGAACACTCTTGCTGATCTACTGATTTACTTTGCTGATCTGTATTCTTCTAAAAGTTCTCCAAAGACATTGCTTACAAATGCACATGTGAAAAAAAAATCCAGCTAGTCTGACACTCACTTTGGACGGTTTTCAAGTAAATATCAGACAACTTTAAAAATGTCTTCACAAATTATGGTTACAAGGAGAGCAATCAGCTCATGATTACTGGCCAAAAAAAGTACAGTCAACTTGAAAGAAATATTTTTCATTTTCTTGACAAACTTGAAAATTTCAAGTTGGTTTGGGTTTTGTTTTTTATTTTTTTTTCCCTCTCTCAGATTTGTAATTAATAAACAAGAAGTAGATCATGACAAAACTGTCAGCTGCCTCACACAAGATTGTGAAAAACTACAAATGAATTCAACAAATTCAAGTAATTCCAGTCAATCTGAATTGCCTTATTCCACAAATACAGAATACTCTATGTAAATATTTAGTAATTACTCTGGCTGATTCAGTGTCTCATTATCATTTCCAGTTCAGTTTAAAAAAAACTCAAAACGTACTAACTGAACATTCCAGGACTGCCAACTCATTTGAGATCAACTGCTTACACAGATGTTCTTCAGCCTAGGTTTTTTCTCTCATAAGCTTCAGCATTTATGCACTCCAACATGCACTAACATTTAACTCTTGAAGTTAGTACACCACTCAGCTTAAGTAATTCAGATTCATATTTTTGGGAACTACAAGATGCTAATGACAACAACCCGTAAAAAAACTTGAGCAATTGAGTCTCTTTTCTTTCAGAGATAATTTCAGTTTAAATTTTCAGTCTTCCATCTCATTGATTTTGCACTGCAGAAGCAACCAAAATTTCCAGGACTAATTACTTGCTTGTCTTAATGCATAATAGCAAGCTTATCTTCAACATGGAACTGAAAATAAATAGTTAATAATATGCTTTCAGAAACAAGCACCGCAAGAGAAGCAGCAAATTCAAAAGGAGCAAAAATGCAATCAAGCATTTTAATGATGAAGAATATTTCATTTGTACAGTAACCTGGCATAATGGAATATGCCTTGGCATATTTTCTGACTAACCCATGTCAGTGTAACAATACTAACCATTGTTTTAGTTTTGAAGGTATTATTTAAAAGGAATCTTTTAATCTACATGTAAAAAAAATCTGGCTCTTCTCTTAAGCTACCATACATGAAGATGTTAGAAACTGAAAAAACTTAGAACTAGACAAGATATCATTCTCAAATAAATAAAAGGCAGCATTATTTAATTCTTTGCAAAACTTGATTTTATTCCTGCTTGAACTGTCATAAGGGCATTAGCTTCCACACTTTTCAAATCTAAAGGAAAACAGGTGAGAAAAAAGTGTCTGCTGTTTCCTCCTCCTTACCTATTTGTGATTAATGTTGCTCTCCTGAAGTAACATAGTTAATAATTAGTAACAAACAACTTCCATCAATCCCACCAGTACTGCTGAATTATCTCAAAGAAATGTTTCAACCCCATCAACAAAAACAAATGTACTAACACCTTAATGTACTTATGGCATGTAAAAAAAATGAACTGCCAGCTGCAGCACATTTTGAGAAACAGGAATACAAATCAGTTGAGCCAGTGTTGTCATGAGATACTGCATACATAATACATTACTGTGACATTTTCAGAACGGATTTCCCCTCATTAGAAACTAAACCTAGCAATACAAGAAGCTGAAAACTAAGTGTTTGCACTTTAATGCAAATGTTGTATGTTACTAATAACTGTAAAAGGCAAACACAAGGGTGACTAATCATTAATTTCAAACAAAAGACTACCTTTAAGATGTTTAACTATGCAGAACTTCTACAAGTTCAATTTCACAAGGAATTGTAACTTTGTAAGGAACTCCTGGCTTTTCCAGCAGAAATTGTTATCTGAAGTAGAATTAGTTTCTTCTATTCCATGTGCACAACTACAGGAAAGACTGCTCCTCAGTCCCAATCTTCCCACCTGTATAATAGGAATGATATTTTCCTGCCAGATGACAGTACTTTGAGGATAAACTGGTATTTGTAAAGTACTCCAATACCCCTGAAGAGCAGAATTAATCACTTAAAGAGAATACAAAGTACATTCAATCATTATCTTGTCATTACAGGATGAACTATACCACCCCCAAAACTTACAGTGAATTTTGCCCTTTCCTCCATCACCTCGTAACCCAGTATTGTGGGGGTGGATGGTCGATCTTCCCAGCTCCTGGAATCTGTATTCTGCTCTATTTCTTCTACGGGCTGAGTACAGTATTCTATGGATGTATCCATACCTGTAAATTTAGTCCTAACAAGTGGACTACTACAAACAGATGATGTAGAACCAATCTGGTCAGGCACGCTCATCTTTTTAAAACTACCAATTGTAGAGTCCTCCAGCTGCCCCTTTGAGGAGCTGGAACTTGTCGAGATGCTCCCAAAAGAAGAACTTCTTTGGTTTCTGTTTGTAAAGCTGGATGATGAACTTCCAATAGGAATAGGAACGGGAACGTATGGTGTTGCCATCCTTCATGAAAAAAACCCTCAGGATTTAGTCCAGGATTTTAAAGTTCATTCACTGTATAGGCCATGTTTTCTCTTCTTTTCAAGAACAGTACCTGCAGTGAAGGACAGAACATGTAATTTTTAAGTGAAAGCAACATTAAGATAATGCTTTGGAAGAATCTATTTCAGCAGTGAGATGGTACATAGCAGTGTTGATGATTAAATATTTCCACAAGTAATTTGGCTTCACGTAAAATGCTGCTTGTAAGCTTTATCTCTACAATTTGACAGACGGCTTTACAGGAGTTCTCTGTGTTTCACAGCTATTAAAATTAAAATGACAAAGTTAAAAGTAAGGTTACAAAAGAGAAAAATCTTTTTGTCCTTTACAATTTAAGTTCTATTTTGTTTTCTTGAAACAGTCAGCAATTTTTAGGCTTATCTAAAAAGCTGGTGTAGTTTTAGTGACCGTTTAGTATAAACATTAAAAAGCTTCTCTCAGAATTGCTTCTGTAAGATATCTGGAGCAGACTACAAAAGCCAAACATGCATGCAACAATACACATCACATGAATGAAAAAACAACAGAGTAAACAGCTTAGGTGAAAAACATATTTGCATGTATTACATATTCACTGAAGTATGATGGGTCTGTTTTCAAAGTAAGATGTTTCAAAACAGCTCTGTTGCACATAATTCTGCAGACGTTTGTAACAATGTTAACTGGGCACATTTTCTGTAGCTTGAATTGGAGCAATTAAGTTTTACAAGCATACACATCAAAAGCAGTGTTGTAATAGCAGCTAGTTTTCCATTCTAGCAGATTAAAATGGAAAAAAGTTCAGGGAAAAAAGATCAGTAATGGATTTGATATTTTTTCTTCAAGAACACCATTTTAAGTTAAATTAATCTTTTGTGTATGTGTAAACATTTCTAAAAAAACCCCAAAACAAAACAAAAAACCCCAGAAGGTAATTAAGACAGAAATCTGAAACTGCCAAAAAAACATCATCTTCTCATTTTAACCAAGTACCAAAGTACAAGATGCAAGTTAGATGCCACTTCTTTGGTTTAACAGGATTTGAGACACCACCCATTTAACCCAAGAGTATCCCAATCAACCACAAGGCTGCAAGTGGCTGTGAAATGGGAAACTGCCAACCTGATTCACGTCACATATATAATCAATCACCTATTGCAGCAAAAACCAAATGAGTTTCCTAATTGCCAGGGTAAATTGTTGATATAATTCTCTTGCTCTAAATAAATCTTACGAGAACATGAATAAGGAAATAAACATTAAATCAACCAGCATCAACAAGAAAGACTGAAAAACGCTCCTGAAAGAATTCCTTGAGTGAAGGAAAACACTATGCAGCAGCACAGTCCTGTGCTTGGTTGCGTGACTTAACTCCATGTCAAGCTGACCTCCATGTTCAGCCTCATGCAGTTTGAAAGATGCAACTCACACCTGTCTCAGAGACAAGATGTTCTTCTGTAGCTAGACTAAGATTTAAATCCCTTTTCACACCTGTATCTCAATAACTAAGTATCTTTTCTGCCTCAAACAATAAACTTTGCGGTATTTTTTTTAAACAGAGGTAAAAATATCGAGATATGAAGTATTCTCTGGTAGATTTTCTCTAGCAATATTCTAGTCCGTACAAAATATCAAACAAGGAACTTCTTCATCACTTGTCACTTCTCTTCCATATTACCAGCATAAGAAATTACAAGCATCCTCTTAAGGAAGGCCCCAGCTATGTTCCTCAGAAGTGTGGGATTAAATCCCTATGAACAGAAGAACCCAATTGACTCCAGGTTTGCAAGAAATCAAGAAATCTGTGAATAAAAAGTAGTGGTTATTATATAATGCAGCATTACATTATAATCTGAACTAGGAAAGGAAAACAAGCCCACATCTCGGGGAACCTGGTGAAGTTCACCTGGGATTTCGTGGAATTCTGAGAAAGAAAAATCTGGTGCCTTTCAGCAACTTTTGAAAAAAAGAAAGAAAAAGAAAAAAAGACATTTTCATCAGTTGAGATGCTTGTGAACAGCGTCTTTTCTAGAAGAACTTATTTCTTTAAAGTGAATCGCCACTGAAGAACTTACTATCTTGACCTTATATACTTACTACTACTCTTAAAATGCATGTGCATTACTGAAATGTTGTAGCTCCACTGGCAAGCTGCACAGCTTAAAACCAACACACCTGTAAAGCAAAGCACTTGGTGTTAAGAATCCGACACATCTACACTATATATGTTTCAGTAGCTTTTATGTCAGAGTAGCCGTAATTTGGTACCATTGACTGAAAGCTTATTAGCAGCTGGACTGCATTAGGTCTGCTCCCAGATTCATTTTCTGGTTTAGTTTCTTTTGTATACTGCAAGACCACCCCAAGTTGTGAGCCAATGCATATTAAACAGTGACAATCACAGTATGTGCTTCAAAAGGACATTCTTGACTCAAACTAACACAGTAAACATAGCCAGAAGTAAACAAAATGGGTTGATTCTACCAGTAACTCACCGATTCCTAAAACTCTGAAGGATAAAAGAAGAGTATTCTGTGAGCAACGGAAGTGTCAGGTCAAGCGAGCAAAGGGCACACAGTGTCATTTAAGATACTATACTTGAACTTACCAAACCTATAATTACATATATACGTATGCAAGTCCATTTTAAACTACAAAAGCATCAAAATTTCCAAGTATCTAAAATATTTACATGCTATGAATCAAAGGGTTTCAAATAGCATTAATTTAACATTAATTTGTACTTTATGAAGGCTAAAAAGAATGCAACGCTCAAATGAGGGTTACAGCCTTGGGACTCCAGCCTTTCCTATGATTATAGAGGTTTACTGCCAATTCATGCAATAAGAGAAACAGAAAGTAATCTGATAAAACACTTTGACAAATCACATCATTCCTTGCTTATATCAGTGCAGCGAGGAGGGAAGATTTAGGTTTGCAGTCTGCTACAACTCAAGCTTCACTGCAGCCTGGTCTCACATGTCACTGCACTAAGCCAGTAGAATCATTGCACCACACCAACTTCCAGAACAAACAGATCACTCAAGACACCCAAGAGATAATCCAGCCGCTGCACTCTCCTTCTTGTCTAGATATTTACTTGCTTTATGTAAGAAATTTGTTTCCTGTTCAGAACCTGTATTTGGTTCAGTCTGATTTCCAACTGTAAGTTAAGAGTGAAATAAGAAGAGAACATTTGCTGGAAGTACCGAACTGCTCGATCTGAAACAGGATAGGAGAGTCCCAGGCACCCTACTGTCACATGCTACAGAACAGCATGACACCAACTCACCCTACTGGGTGTTTACAACAGCCACCTCCCTTTTTGCGGGTGAAGCAAATAGGCTGTAATAAAACCACTTAGAAAGGGTTTGCCTCCAGCTTGCAGCTATCGTAACTCCAAACCCTTTTAAGCTAATGGTTTGTATGCTCAGTGAGAAACATGTAAGCCACACGATTCAAGGATAATAGATTAGAAACAAAACAATCCTTACTTAACAGTTCTAATTGGATTTAGAAGACTTTTAGCTATGCAATACTATTTGTGATCTGGTTACATATATTACATCTTGTTTGGACAACGCAGCCAGGCTCTGTTAAGATTCAAGTGGTACTATGGAATGTCAACTGAAAAACAACAGTAGAATATTTAAAGAGACAACTTGCTGAGTTAGGCTTTATAAATTCTTTAAAAAAAACAATCATTTTGTGCCAACTTCAGTCAAGTTATTTAATAACATATTTCACCTGTTTATGAACTCAGAATTAGGGCCTATTTATACACACTTCGCATACACACACAGCCACACAGACGGAGGCAACTTATGCCTCACAGACTCTGTTACCAAACTAGAAACAACTGAGGGTAACTCTCACCCCCAACCCCCGCATTCCGCAGGAGGCCGTACTTATGTTGCCTACCTCTGTCTGTGATTTAACGGTTCCGAAACTGATGAAAACCAACCAAAACCTGCGGTTACCGTTCAGCCAGCC
>NW_010202372.1:0-6625 GCF_000695765.1 Mesitornis unicolor
CGGTGACACCAGTAGAAGTTAGGTCATTGGCTTCAAGAAAACCAGGACGCGTGTGTTTTGCGTTTCCTCTCTTGCAGCATGAGTGCAGAAGTAACCTTTACTGTGTCCCTTTCTGATGCTTCATTATGTGGTCTATTTCTGACTCACTCTTCAGCATGGAGCATTTTAAACTTGATGCAAAATCAAATATCCTGAGTGCTTGCTGCTTGGAAGAAAATGTTTCATATAGTATACAGTGGCTTGAAGTGTTTTGAAATAAAGCTTGGTTCCTTATGCTCTCAGCAGAGGCAGCTCACAGCAGCTCTCTTCTACTTGCCTGTTATTAAGAAAACCGAAATTTAGCTTTGTGGACCCCTGCACTGGAAATCAAAAGGTTTCCAGTTGTATTTTGTGTCCTGGTATCAGTGCAGCAGAGGGGTGCCACAGTTTGGGTTCCAGCAATCAATTTAGACCCTTGTTTTCCACTGTAGCACCAATTTCTCCATCTCTACCCTCCCTTTCACATGCTTATTTACTGGTTCTTAGTGTTTCTTGATTTTTCTGTATTCTGATAGCAGTTGAACTTTGTGACTGAGTAGTCACATCTAGCTCTTACTTTCTGCCACTGTCAAGGTTTCCTGTGATTTCTAGTCACCTTCCCAACACTTTGAGTTGCTCTAAGTTTCAAATGCACTGTAGGATTTGGTTTGCATCTCTTATTTCGGCAGAGGTGGGGCTTGAACCTGCTGCAATTCACAGCGGGTAGCTTTGATCTCTTGGAGCAGGCATTTCTGTGAACCTGGTCCTTCTCCAACCTGCCGCTCGTCTACATGAAGAGCATGTTTTGGAAGAATTTTTGCCAAGTTTATGTGGAATTTCTCAAGACCATCATCTAGCTTATCTGCAAAATTAAATAGCAGATGTCATTTCACTGTTCCCCAAAGAATACTGGTCCAGAGTAAGTTGATAAATTTCAGCAAGGTTCTTGCAGAGCCTCTTTGCTGACAGTATTTGTAGGGAATTTCTTCTACCTCAAGTTTTGCAGAGAAGCCTCCCACCAGTACTTCTGAAATTGGATTGGACTCAGTAGGTTGTTTGGCAAACTTATGAGGAATTTGATAACATCACACAGTAGTATTTTCTGGTGATGCTGAAGGTTCTGTAAATAAAATATTCTTGAATACCATAAAGCCACTTACTTGGTGTGTATAGGGGAGCCTCTGCCCATGTAGCTGCGCCAGCATAGTCTGTTTAAGAATCCTGGGGTATGTGGATACATTTTTATATATATATATTTATTTTAAAAACAATATGTTTTGCTCAGAAATGCAGAAGTGCTTTTGACAGTGCTTCAAGAATGTGTCCTACTGTGACTATTGAACTGATTAAGCCTTCTTTCCTATGGTTTAGTGTGTCTGCAGCCCCCTAGCTTCTACAGAACTCAGTTTTCCCTTATGTTTGCTGTAATTCTACACCCACCATCAGGTTTCCCCCTTCAGTTTCCCCAGCTCCTGCCCATGCAGGTTGCTTACGTGTTGCATGTGCTGACCGGCTGGCTGTTAAAGCACAGTTCAGCATCTCGGGGGCATGGACACCTGCAGTAAGTATGCATTAAATGCATTAATGTCGTTTTATTTGAGGTACTACAGTTTCTGCTTGTATATTCCAGAAACGCGGAGGAGTGCCTGTGGAGTGGTGTACACAGTGAAGAAGCCTCGCAAGGTTGAGGAAGAAGAAACAGCAGTGCCAGCCTGCAAAAAAACGAAGACTCAAGCTTGAGGACTGAACCGATTGTCAACAGGAGCCTCCATCCCATCTGTACCCAGTGTTGAGTCTTCCCCCACCCTCCAGCCAGTCCAGTTCTTCCCTTACTACCTTATTTAGCTTGGAGAAGAACTGTTCTTCTGGTGTTCAGTTGAGGAAAGCTGTGTGGAGACTGCTGAATGGTAGTTCACCACATCTGAACAGTCATGTCGGACTTCTGGCCAAGGTCAGGAGACCACCTCTCCATCCTGGCTTAGGTCTGGAGTTGGTGCAAACTCAGCACAAGGTTTCTAACACAGGGAAATTTTTGGTTGTACAAGTGCATCCCTTTTTTATTAAAAATGTTTCTAAGAGCACATGCTTTCAAAATCTAGCTCTTACCATTTCTCAAGTTTTAAACACATCTCTACTAAACCTTACAACTACAAGCTAGTAGATGAAGTTTGCCTTCAGTAGCCTGTGAAGAATAATGGCGCAGTAAAAAAAAGCCAACATTCTGCTTCCCATTCTGTTTTGTGATCAATGGCTATAAAGAAGAGTCCAGCATCTGTCACTTGCTAAGAGAGATCTTGGATCTGTGTCACAGTAGGACTGAATGGCCTGACCTGCTAGACACACATCCCAAAGGCCATCCCTGTCCTGCAGCTCTTAAAACCAAGCTAACACGAGATAGTTACCACAGGTGGGAAGGAAGAGCTCGAGGTTACACTGAACGTGTGCTCAGCGTAGTATGTTGCAGCCATAGCATAACATCTGTCTCACCTTGGCCTGAGCAGTGTCCAGGTCACATCATTTTTACTGCATCATTTCCTTCTTTATGTCCTGGTCTGGCAGTGTTGTCTATGAGCGTGTTCATTTTGCTGCCTCCTGCCTTTCCGTTTTCCTTCCTGTTAATGCCTCAGTAAACCTAACCTGGCTGCCAAAAAAGCAACCATAACAGATTTACAATCAGCAGACCATTTTCAGAGCTCTTCCAAATGTTGACTGAAGTTTTTCTTTTGATTAAAGCAGTATAAAAATTATGTATGCCACTGTACTCTATGTACTCTTGAGCCAGCTTTCCTGTGAATATTCCAGTTCTCTATTTGCATCTGACGGCAAGTTGAGAAGTGGAAGTTGAAGCACATGAAATATAGGGGAAATCTTGTGGTGGACGTACCAGAATGAATGAAGTTCTTGATAGACAAACAGTTTTATATAATACTGGTGTAAGTCACGACTGCTTTTGCTTCCTTCAACAAATAATGACACATTTTTCCCTTATGTTGTTGTTTTACTTGTTGACTCTGTGATTTGAGTCCATTTTATTATAGTTATTTGGTGTAATGTATGTATATTGTAGTTTGTCATTTATGGACTTAACCTCCAAAATTATGCCCTAACGAGAGAAGAAGTGGAAATGTGTTTGGTGTCATTTTCTGAACGACACACTTTCTTGTCTTGGCCAGAGAATAACCTGCCTTGAGTGTGAGAGAAGTTGGTTGGTAATCAGCATATGGAAAGCATGTGGAGGCTCTTGAGTGCTAGGGATCCTTCTTGCTACCTGTTCGTCTTGACTTCAGAAGTTTGCAGTCTGCATCTTTGCCCTTTGAGTAGATACAGTGCTTCAGGAGCTGATTTAGAAGTTTCTTCTCCCTCAGTTTCCTGCATTGCGTTGTTCTGGCCTCTTTGGTGCCTGAACAACTGAACTGCTTCTTGGTTAGGATGATACAGAGTTAGCCAGCACTGATGTAATTTCTGTTTCCTGCAAGGCATGCTCACAGTGTCCGGGTAATTGTTCAGAAACAAGTAGCAAAGCAGTGGCGTGCAGAGAAGGGCAGTGAGCGGAGGTGTGCCCTAATTTTTACGGAGCAGAGTGTGTTCACAAATAAAGCCTACGACTGGCGAGACAACACTCATGAGAAAGCAGTGTCGGGCAGAGAAGGGCAGTGAGCGGAGGTTGCCCTAATTTTTACGGAGCAGAGTGTGTTCACAAATAAAGCCTACGACTGGCGAGACAACACTCATGAGTTACGGTGCTTGTGTGAGAAAAGTCTCGAACGCTGTTGGCCTCAGTCTAGGTTAGCTGGCTGCAGACAGAATAGGTGTTTCTTCTGCTTGTTCCTCTGCGAAGTTTCTGTAAAATCACTTAGTCTCCAAAACTGGCACTCCAGTAACAACTATTCATTGCTGCCCATGCCTGACCCCACCTCATTGCCTAGGACATTGCTTTGGCCAGCCTGCAAAGCCTCATGGCTAGAGGCCAAATGAAGCCAGCCAAGCTGGTGAAGGTATGTGAGAGTCTGTGGATATTTTGCTGGGAGGCCACTCTGTGGGGTGTTAGGATTTTAACTGCATACAGTGTGTAATGTCGCAGTGAAATGGGACATCGATGGCCCTGCTGGTGGCACTTTTCAAGCTGTTCTGCTAAAGCCAAGGGAGAGGTGCCTGCCTTTCCTAGCAGGACTCAGCGTCTTCCTTGGCTTGGACAACTGAAGCTGTCTCATATGCTCCTCACAGTAAGTACTGACTTGCTGAGAAACTGAGATTTTAAATCAAACTCAGCAGTAAAACTGTAACTGTTTTTTTACAACTTACCCACATACTGTCTTTCTGCGTCCTGTATGTATGTTTCCATTTAACACTGTAAGTAAGAGATGGCATTTATTGAGCAGTGGCAGGGAGGTAGCTCAAGGGCTGGCTACTCTAGGCAGCTGAGAATTTTCTGAGTTTTGAAGAATTTTACAGAGGCCAAAATGTGAACTTTCTGTAAAGAGAGACAGAATGACCCTCTGCATGCTCACCACTCCATAATCCACTGCAGCAAATAAAAAGAAGCACTCTGTTTATTTAATCTGGAACAGATCAGTACAAAATGTACAGAAAGAGCAGTACAAATTTACAAATATACATAATCTGTTTTTGCATTCTTCAGTCAGACTTTTTAGTAGTCTAGCTTAAAAAAAAAATCACATTCCTGATACTGTCTCCTCTCACCTTCGTAACATTACATCTGAATCCCAATTACGCGATGGTCGGAGCTCAACCACGATTGCCAAACCACGTATAAACCCCATTACTCAACTGCTTCTTTAAATCCACTTGGCACCTCAGTACAGCTTCATCCATTGCTCTTCAACACATCACCACTCATTTAACATCTCATTTTAATAGTGTGAATTTGGCAGAGGCAAGGCAACAGTTGCAAGTATTTGCTATTTGGAGCTATTGGAAGGCTTGAAGAAAGTTGCTAATGTGGTTGGAAGTGCTGCCATCTAAGACAAAAGGATTTATGTTGCTGGCAAAGATTGCATTAGGATGTGAAGCGCCATTAAAAAAAACCTACAATAATCTTGAGAATGGTTAAAAATTACCGTTTAAATAAATAAATAATAAATAGTAATAAATAAGGCTATTTTGGAACCAGTGGAATTGTAACACCCAACCTGCCTTCTGAAATCATTTCTTTGCGTGTTTGTTTCACAGTTTCCAGTGCAGATACCTCAAATAATGCAGCGCCGTAAATATTTTCAATAAAAGTACTGCGTTCAGGGCTATTTTCCTTCAGTTTCATATGAAGCATTTAAAAGCAGCAGAAAGAGAGCGGTCTGGTGTCTCTCTTCAGAACTTGCCTAGGTGGACACTCTTATAGGAGTTGTCTTTCAAGCTGTTGAATATCTCTTTGGTGCCATTCTGCCACTGGAGAACAAGATCCATAGGCGTCTTCCCTTGCTGTTTAAAAAAGCAGAGGAAGCAAGATTTAATTGCAGTCAGCGATTACGGAGTGCTTCATTCTTCCCTAGATGTTTGTACAGTGCATCTGCCTGATGTGAGACCCCTCTGCATGCACAGGGTCAGACTGACTCTTGCTCCCCCAAGGCCTGAGTCCTTTTGCTCTCCAGATCTAGTCCCTGCCTTGTTCAGACTCATGATGAAATCTCCATGTTCCAGTGGGTCTAAGCCATATTAGCAAATGCAGGTGTTTCTTTTGATCTAGTTTAAAATGCTCAGGAATACATTCAGATGAAACCCCAATAAGCCACTCTTCTATTTAATGGAGAATTCACATAAGAGCTTCTATCAATTTACTTAGGTTATGAACCACATCTAAATTAAACAGGAGCAACTTTTGCGTGCAGACAAAGCCTGAGAGAGTCCTTGGCCTTGGGGGCTGTACCTGTCATTGTTTTCATACCCTGATGAGGGATAATGTGAGGAGCAGCCCTGCTTCAGAGAGCTTGGGTGGAGAGTAGGGAATGCAAAGTGCTGCAGTGACTTGTTTCTTCCTTGCCCCCTTAAGTTTTGATTGATTGCCAATCAAAAAAACACTGACTGGTATTGGTAAAACCCACAGCATCCCACTGCTGCTTGGTTTGGGTTTGGGAGAAGGACAAGTGGTCACAGAGCTCCAGCAACGCTGCTGCTGCTGCTTGGGCTCACTGTGGGCTTAACAGAAAGGAGATGTCTCTGAAAAGCTGAGTTCTTTGTTGTCTCAGTGGTGTTTGAAGCCCAGGAGTTGTGCACAGAGCAAGTGTGTGTACATCATATCTTTTCGATGTATGATATGCGTAATTAAAATATAGACAGATATCATGTTGTTTTAAGTTGCAGGTGATGGGTTCTGGGTTTAGAAGACGTGCTGGTTTTTCCTTTTCTCCCTGACTGCTCCCATTATACTTTCCCTGTGTCGGCTCTACTTTAAATAAGTCTGAAGTGTTCTAATTAAGTCTGTTCGCTATAGTTTCTCCCGGCGTTGAAACCTGTGAAACTGCTCTGAAGGGAGACTTACTCTAAAGCGTTTTGAATTGCTGCATTTCTTTGCTATTACTTACGCAGTTCTTTACAGTTAGATCCGCTCCGTACAGAATCAGTAGCCTGATCATTTTGTAGCGGGTCAGACTGA
>NW_010202372.1:6656-73127 GCF_000695765.1 Mesitornis unicolor
TCCCCTTCCTAGAGACATGGACCACAGCGTCAGTCCCCCCGTCCAGCGCTGCAGTCCAGCCCCGGCTGTGGAGCCGGGCATTCTTACAGACAAATGGCACTATCGAGGCAGATGGCAGCTTGGTGCCACCTGAGGGCTGACAGGTAAGAAGCTGTCGGTACTCACTCTGTCCCTGGCATTGAGATCCGCTTCACAGGCGATGAGGTGCTCCCCGCAGTCGTACTGACCCGTCCTCACAGCCACGTGCAAAGGGGTGCTGAGCAGCTGAGAGTGGGGAGGAGGATGCAGTCAGTGGTACAGAACAGGTCAAGGCCACTTCAAGAACGGCCACCAAAAATTATCTACTTGGAGAAAGGCTCGGCTTGTCCTCTCCAACTTAAAAAAACCCTGCTGCTTCCCAGAAGCACATACCTTGTCTCTTGCGTTTCTGTTTATCCCTTTGTCCAGTAAGAATTTCAGAACGTCCAGATTCCCTCCCCGGCATGCCCAGTGCAGGGCGGTAGATTCGAGCTGCAGCAGGAAAAACAAATGGAGAGTAATTTAGTTCATCATATTAAAAAAAAACAAATATCAAATTTCTAAATTAATCCAAAATATTTTTCATGCAATTTAACCTAAAGCACTTCGCTGTGATCGTGACCATGAGTTGTTTCTAGTAACAGCTTTTCTTATTTTGCCCTAATTTCTTCAGTGCTGTGAGTGTCTCACTCTTCACACTCACTGCACATTGCTCTTAAAGTCGGAGATCTTGGCTGCGCTGCTGTGAGAGAGGATGTGGTTTGTCTATTCTGTGAACTTAGAAGTTATCTTTAGCCAGGTATGTTGTGGGGTTCTTTTTCTGGCTGGTATGTGCTAGTTGATACTTCTTTTATTTTATGCCTTTTGGGTTATAAATTGCATATAAAATGCAGCTCAAGGGAAAGAATAGTTCTCTTTAAAACAAAACAAACCCCGAACCCAAAAAACACCAACTTAGTAGCTCCACAAAGTGAACTGGAACCTTTCTCCCCCTACAATGTTCAACTTCTCTGCCCTCAGCTCTGCTGGGAGGGGTGAAGGTCTCGCTCTACCTGTTGTTCCTCCTGGTTCTTATGCTCTCCACAAGCACTGCTGGGTTAGGCAAGGGGGGAGCAAGGATGGCTGGTTCCAGCTGTTAAAGGGATAAGAGCTGGGAGCAGAGAAGGAGAAAACCAGCAGCAGCAGATGCTGATGCTCAGTGACCCTCATGGCTGGCATTCCAGAGGAGCAGGGGGATGTTATTTCAAGGATAGTCTTAGAAGAGGCTGCAAGGTCTTTTAATGGTCTGGTTCTGTAAGAAGTGGTTCTATAAGTGCTTCTCTTGGCACTTAAAATACAATGAACCATTTTCTGAAAGAAGTGTGAGTTGATGTGCATACCATGTCTTTCTGTTCGAGCCGGGCTCCAGCATCCACCAACTTTTTCACCACCTCTAGATGTCCTTCAGAGCATGCCCTGTGCAGCGCAGTACGTTTGTACTGGCAGTTAAAACAGTGCAAAGTCAGATATTGCATGTGGCACAAACCGCTATCTTTTAATCTTTTCTCCCCTCCTGCCTATGATGATGGCAAATACATACTGATTAATTTTCAAGAACTAATGCTTTTGAGATCTGAAATCTGCTAAATTTTAATAGCGTCCTGATAACTGAGAGCTGCCTGCCCAGCATTTTAAGGGGCATAAGACATTTCAGCAGGGTGGCATTCAAATTTAAAACGATGCCTGTTGAGTTCCCTCATCTAACATGCTACCCTGCCTTTTGCCAATGCAGCTTATACGGCATGAAGCAGGAGGGCAGGCAGCATCACTTTCTTCTTTGTTCTGCAGACAGATTTCTTGTCTGTTCATCTGCAGCATTGGAAGACCACCTGCTACAGAAAATCGGGGTCTCCTGATCACCAACAGCCTTCTTTTAAATATAAAGATTTTTTTGACGTAATGTTACTTTGAAGGGTCCCAATGGACCCATTATCACTAGAAAACTTGATATACAAAACTTCCAGCATTTCCTTACTTCCTCCCACCCTTTTTTGTCCTCAGGAGCTACATAACCTAGTGATAAAAGTTATTTTTGCCCTGTAATAACCTCTCTTCTGTAGCAGGCTTTGCAGTAAGAAGGAAGATTGTACCTCATCACAGACATTTGGATCTCCTTTGTCTGACAGGTATTTTTCAATTACTGGCAACTTATTCTCCAGTGCGGCTCTAAAGAATGTGGGTATATCCACTGGTCCTGTCTGATGGAAAGAAATACACAGGGCATAAATGCACGTGACACAAAACCCCATCAATGGTTTCCTAAAGGAAGGTACTTTGAAATAACTTACAATAACTTCTGGTTCAGACTCCTTTACAACGGGTGCTTTCACTTTCCTGCATTTCTTCTTCTTCTTCAGCTGAATAATTTTTTCAAGGTCCTCCAAGTTTTCAAGTTTTGACCTTTCCTCTAATTTCTTCTTCTTCAGCTGAAAGAAATCAGGGAAGCCAGCGAGTTGAGCTGAGTGCGACCGCTTTCAGAGTGGCAGGACGTGTGCCGCTGAATTCGGCTGAACTCAGTTAAGACTGGATGAGCTTCGGAATGAGCTGTCTTTTTTTATATAACTAGGGCTAATTGACCATTAGAATTTGTTACTGAGTGTGTGAGAAATTCTATATCATCTGCAGCTTTTCATGCACCATTGGACAACTTCCTAGATGCTGCTTCAGCCATATGCTGTGGGATACATGGCATGAATTTTTCATCTGTGTTAGGCCAGGAGCCAGAGCAGCACTGCAGTCCCTTCTGGCCCAACAATTTAAGAAATCTCATGTGCAGCTTATGAAGGCTGGGAAGCCCCTGCAGTTTTAGCTGACTTCCACCAGGCATTTTTTCTTCAACCGTTTTTGTGATGCAGCCCTGATTTACTGTAACTTAATCCTCTTCAATGAAAAATATACCTTTAAGTGAAGGTTTATACCAATCTTAGATTTTCAGCCAACAAGCGTTACATTTTGGGAAGCCACAAAGAATGTCCCCAGTATCCTTGGAGGAGCAGCTCCATAAATGTTTAAGACTTCTCCAGCCTGCTTGTGAAAAAACATCCCTGCATGAAGGCAGTGTGGGGCACTGCTAACATCAAGGGCAAACGTGTTGCCTGAACTGAGATCTGAGGTACCATGAGGTGTCCTTGACCTCAGAAGGGGGATTCACAAACAAGAGGTATCACAGCTAACAGATGTGTGAGTGAACACACATGACAGATTCTGCCCCGCAGTACCATGAAGGGTAAATACATTGGTAAATGCCTGTCATAATGGTACACTTTTTTTTTCCTAACTGAATTCTTATTCAAGTTACTTCTACCTTTTCTTTTTATTGTTCTCTGCATTTAGGGTTTGATCTGTAGATCATTTACTTAATGGAAAATAATTATGTTGGCTGAGTAGACTGTGGATCAACTGAAAACCCCAAAATTTCTTTAGGACCCTGTTTTGGAAGAACTCAGAAAAACTTAGTAGCAAGAAGTTATCTTTATGTTGAAGGTGAAGGTCAATAGTGTTTATTTCAGTATTTCTGAGGCTCATTTTCTCACCCTGCTTTTTTAAGAACAGCTTTATGCCCTCTGCTAGTTAAACATTTTCATTCCCAAATCACTTTAAGTTTTTAGGCCAGTTGGTTGCTTATTCACGAAAGAATTTAAGACATTACAGCTACTGTATTTTGGGGGAAAATAACATCAGTTCTTAGGGATATAGGGAGAATTGTCATGCTCCAGGAATACAAAACGTTACTTTTCAGCATCACTTTCATTTGCAATTGTTTTTCCCAAACGTGCTAGTAAGCATAAGGCAGTGTGTTCATAAAAAGAACGTTTTCATGGTAGGTAGCCAGACTTCTGGCTTCAGAAATGCACTCTTTTTTTGGGTTAGGCATTTTTGGTGGCAGTCATTAGGTGTGCAAGCTAAAGGTGTCTTACTGGCTGTGATTGCTCCCTTCCTTACTGCCAGCCGGCAGCAGGGCGAAGGAGGCAGGAGGGAACCCCCAGGGTTTCAGTCAGATGTTACAGGGGGAGCTTTGGGTTCTGTTTCACGGCATTACTGCCTGCGTCCATAGACTACAGGAGTCAGCAGATCTCTGTGGCTTTCAATGGACTTTAAACCAACATCCTTTGCTGGTGATCTCCCGAGGGTTTATCTAGCTCACCGTGCATGTATTTCTAACTTAGAAAGAGGCAAAACTTCAAGGGCTGCAGCAGAAAGTGCACAAAGGATGATTTAAAAAAACCCAAACACAAAACCCAAGAGCCTACCTCTGCTTCTCGCTTTTTCTCCTTCTCATAAGTCAGGTCATCTCGGGAAAGTGAATGTTCAGAGATTGTCTTCAGGTCCTCCTGCTTCTCTAATCTAACAGCAGCTTCATACTCTCCATTTTTGAAGTCCTCAGGGAGGAAGCTGCCAGTCTCTTTATCATCCGCTTTCTTCCCAGTCACCTGTAAAAGCAAAAGTGATGTGATATAATATAAGCAGCAGTTTCATGACTGCAGTAGCCAGCCCCTGGAAACATGGCTTTCCTCGAGGCTAATTGCATGTCATTCGTGTCCTGCTGCAGGACTGCGTGACAGACAGAGTGCAGACCTCCCTCAGCCTGTGCCTGGGTTAACTGTGTGCGTGAATGGCGAGAGCAATCTCGCTTGCGGGCAGATTTCCCACATCCACGCAGCAACCCCCCCTTGGCATCTTCAGGGCTTGGGTGAAGATCCGTGAGGCCAACTCACAGTCTAACTCCCTGCTTGACTGGGGACGAGGTGCTGCTGAACTGCCAACAGCCAGCGAATTGGGGAAATAATCTTTTTGGTTTGTCATTCTCCTGTTTGCATGTCACCAGCCACCAGCACCTTGCGAGTGCTGAGCAAGGGAACTGAGCAGGTAGAGTGGGAGGAGAAGCTCTCTCCCTTGGGACCTTACAGTTTTATTGAAACACATCCAATGTAGTTAAATCAGGTTGCTGAGTAATTTCAAGGCTGGTTTTACCCATCACTGTCAGTACCAAAGTCCCCATTTATAGCACTCGGCAAAATAGCAGACGGTAGTTTCTGCGCAGAAGCTACGTGATGCTGTGCAGCAGCACAGCTTTCGATAGCTTTTGGAAATATCTCTGCTGCTCAATTAAGTATGTACAAAGAGATAACTTGTTGAACTTAGTGGAGGTTGTTGTGTATTTTGAGAGTGGTTCAGTAAATTCGTGTGGCCTAGACTGCTTTTCCATTCAATCACCTTATAAAATCGTGTTTCTTATAGAGTTTAACACTAGAGAAACTGTCAGGGTCTTGCTGAAGACTTTAAGACAACATTAACTAGTTAGGCATTATGGCAGTTCCGTCTTAACATAGCCATCTGGGGAAAAACCCAACAGTTTCTGCATCATGTTCCAGTGTTTTATGGGACCGTTCCTGTTTTCCCAGTTTACTGATCACATCAGACATTCTTAGTCTGAGCCCTGCAGTGGAATGTCCCATTACTTGTGGGCCGGTTTAGACATTATCTTTCATAGGCTTGTTACACCATCAGCAGCAGTGGGTGTAGGAACTGTTAGTTTATTATTAGAAGATAATGCTCTTACTAAACTGTCAGTTTAGTATTACAAAATACTTTGGTTTCCCTGCATTGATACCCCCTCCCAGTCCCTTACTGGCTTGGAATTACTCAGTATGGTGATAAATGTAATAGCTTCTTAAAAAATGAAAATTAAAATCAGGATCAAAGGAAGATACACAGCTAAATTTTGTTCAGTCTGTTCTTCCTGGTGAACTGTGTTCTGATGCAAAATCCAAACAGCTATGTAGTTATATCAGTGGTGAACCCCTTTCCCAAGGAAAACTTAAAGTGAGAATATAATAGGATAAACTATAATATATACAGGTTTTGCACCTAGAGCACAGCAGTGCTGGTAACCTGCTAAATCACCTCTATGATCCACCAGGGTTGTCTCTCTCTGACTGGTATAATGACAATCTAGAAAGAAAAGTATTTATGAATAAATGAAAGGAAATGGTACCTACCAGCTCTTCTACCTTCATCATCATCATATTCGCTGGTGTTTGAAGGTTGTACTCCTGTACGGCTGAAACTCCCAAGTGCTCAGCCCAGCTCTGCAGGGACCACCACGCTAGCTTTGCTTATATATCTTTGGGAGAACGGTGCTTGAATGAGATAATCTTCCAACCTGGGAATCCAAGTACACCCCTTGGGCTTGCCAGCTGAGAGAGAGGTAGGCTCGTGTGCTCATTCCAGACATGTTAACGAGCCAGATCTGGTGTCGAGGCAGGGAAGGGGGCGTCAGTTGGGCGAGGGAGGGTGAGCCTCTCAGTCTAACCACACCAGAATGTGCAGCGGAATGGAATGTGAGCTCATCATCCTCTGGCGATGACTGCACGGCTCAGCAATGCGAGTCATCCCGTGTTCCCAGTGCCCACTAGGACAGCTGTCTGTTTGTATAGCATTATAACTCCATCTCTCCATCTTCTTTTTAGTTTTTCTTTTGAACTGACATTCAGATGACTGTAAAACACTGGAGAGGGTAAGGGGGTTATGAACAATACTTGTAGCAATACCTTACTGATAAATGGATTATGACCCATTCGGTCTCAGAAAGCAATTATTTTCATTGCTATTTATTCTTGAATGATAAACAGTTTTAGGGGAAAGGATTTTTCTCATCATGATGGCAGTCTTCTATATTTGTTGGAAGGAATTCTTTGAAGGGATCACTATACCAGAATGATGTCTCTGGTGCTAAAAGGGCCTATGACATGATAACTTACAATCAGTGTAAGATCTCAAAACAGCAGGCTTTGCATTTTTCTGGGACTTCGTCAGTGATCATAAGTAGAATAGTAAATTATGTCCTATTATGCAAAAAAAAAAAAAGTAAAGCCGTTTTCTCAGGCAATGTTTTCCTTTTGGTTATGAGAGAATACAGGCACAGAAGTGACCTGTTCCTTTTTGGAGATAAGATAGGATACAGACAAATATATGCAGATGATGTGTGTGTCTTGGGGAAAAGGAGGTAGTGAGTCCTTTGGAAAAGCTTTTCCTGTGCCGTGAATCAGAGGATCCTGGAAGCAGGTGAATGCGCATCAGCAGAAGGCAGTTTTATAAAAGGAAGATACACTGATCTTTGCATTTAAAGAGCATGGATACAGGCCAAGAAAAATCAGTTCTGTCATTCTGTGATGCTTCTTGTTCCTGCCTGGCTGTAGGCATCCAGGTCACCTGAAATGAACACAACTGCTCAGGTGCTTCAAGTACGACATGTACAAGTGCTTCACCAAAGCAAGACCTAACTATCTTGAGTGTTTATATCATTAGCATCATTAGCATGCTGCGTTCCTGGCACTGACCTTTCAAGGTGTCTCTCCTCTGAACTATATCCCAGTAATCTGAGTACATCCAAACTTGTCTTCTAGTGTCCATCATACCTATGCCCTCCCGTTCCCTGAAATGAAGCTGGACATCAGGTGGTTCCTTTACTGCTCAGAATATAGATGACATTAGAGAATGAGCCCCAGAACTAAAATAGAGTATGTGGCAGCAAGAGAACCTTTCAGAACATTTTTTTTCCAAACCTAAGTACAGCCAGGCTATCACTCCCCCAGAGTGGTATGTCCTGAATCACACTGCCATGCTTTTCTTCACAGCAGCTTTGTGCTCCTGCTGTATGTCTCTATGGTAAGCAGCAGCATGGTTTGGTATTTTTCCTGTTTACAAATGTGCTGCAGCAGCTTGTCTTGGTCTGTTTTGTTCTGTGACACTTGTTTGAGAGGTTGTCTTGAAATCCACAGCCCTAACAGGACAGCTGCAAAGACCACGTCTGGTTTAGTGGGGACAGATCACAGTGAGGATTTGATGTGGGAAGAGAAATGTAGGGGTTTGCTTTAAGAACAAAAACTGTTTAAGAAGCTGTAAACTACCTCCAACCCCATTGTGTCTGTAGCTTATTTTGCCCTTTATTTGCTTTCTTTTTTTTTTAAACTGTCTGAAATAGAAAACTGACTCAGCAAAACCTAAACGGGAAGGTTTAAGTGGTTAGATCTTCCTCTGAGAATGGCACATGAATCCAGAGCTAGAGTAGCTTTACAGTAAACCTCAGTGCTCTGAGGAGAAACACCAACACACTTCACACATCGTGAGTGCCACCAAAAAAACCCCAGCTGACTTAGGGATAATTCAGTAATTATCTTGGAAGCATTCCATCCCCGAGGACTCAGAGAATAATAAAGAATAGAAAAGAATCTTCCTTGATTAGCCTGAGTTTCTATGTGAAAAGGGTGGCATACAGAAACCCACTTTAACCAAAGACTGGAGTTTAAATTAACCTAATGGTAAATGCTTTTTAAGCTAAATGTCATGTAAACCAAAGTAACCTTACTGAAATAGTAGAAATGCACTGATTCATATCAGCTAAGACTCTCAGCCGGATGCTTATTGCTCTTGCTTAATATTGGAGGGGGAAGTAGTATAATGAGCTTGCAACCTTGTGCAGGACCGTAACCACTTAATCACTTTGCAACAAGTGATTTCTCGTTATGGTGGTAATAGTACATGGGCAGAAGGTGATGTGTAACAGGAATTTGAAGAACTCCTGCCACTCTGCTGAAGGATAAGGGCAGAGCAATGATCTGCAAGGTGTGAGGCAATTGGATATCGTCACCAGAAAACTCACAGAGAAAAACCAAAAAAGGGCGGTAGGTTCAGCATGACAGAGAGAAAACTATCTGGGACAGCCTGTTTCCTGCTACCAAAAGGTAAGTTCTCTGCATAGTGTAAAGAATTTCTGTAATTAGTTTTTAAAGGGGTTAATGGTAGAGTGAAAGCATCATGTGTGATACAGATGATATTGCCGCCTCCTGTCAAGTGTATTACCATCATGTTTTCAATGCCGTCACTGCTGTACTCAGCTGTCTTACATTTTCCAACGCTCTGCCCTTGGCTCTGTCCTTGCTTCTGAAGATGCTGATCTTTGGAGTGCCATTGTGCCTGGCTGTCTCTGACCATCTCCTGCTGCTCAATAACTAGAGGTATGAAAAAGTCAGTTACTGAGGAGTGGTTATGCACCTAAGAGGGTATTAATCCAGCAAACTATGTTCCGCATGTGTGCAGCCAAGGATAAATTCATACCCAAGAAACACATAAGAACCAGTAACCCATAGCTTATTCCTCCTGGGTTGATGATCTGTTGGTGTGTAATGGCTTGCTGATTTCTCAGTATGTGTGAGCATCCAGCATGTCTTACATACAACCACACACACCAGAGCAGTAAATAACAGTACATTGCAAGAACTGTATCTGTTTCCACTTCTTTTTTAGCTGTTTGTTTTCCGTAAAAGGCAGGAAACACTTATATTAGTCTAACATACACTCTTACAGTAGTCTAACATACACTCTTACAGTAGTCTAACATACACTCTTACAGTAGTCTAACATACACTCTTTGATATTTATTGTCAAAAAGCAGTTTGGGTATGAGTTAACTGTAATATGCAAATGATACCACTCGTGCTCTGATTTTTTGAACATCATGATACATATGTCTGTCTGCTTTTTATAAAGTGGTCAGGGAACTGCTGAATCATCAACTTGGAGACCACTTATTGACATATATTTTTTGGTATAAACTGCTAAAAAGAAACACATTGTCCCCTTAGGGGAACAAAAAACCCCACAAAACTATTTCACCTCGGAATATAAAGTTAGTTTTAAATACGAAATTAGAATATGACAAATTATTAAATTTAGGATGACGCTATAATTCCATTTCTTCAGATGAGTTGCTATCAGAGAAGTCATAGTCTGGAAGGTTGCTGGTCTGACCAGCACAGTGTCACAACCGAAACCAGTAATGAGTAAATAGCTGCATCACTTACTGTAGGGCTTAGAAAAACCTCCTCCTCAAATAACAGCAGCGCTGGGGATTTCACATAATAGAAAAAAATCTACTGTGATTTCTGTGTAAAAACAAGGGATTTGAATTTATCTGAGGCCTTGAGCTTTGTCATGATGGCCTTTGTTTGACACATGAATCCAGTTAATTCACCTTAATGAGTCTCGGTTAACAAGAAGGTGCAGGAAAACACACCAGAAGTGGTGTTATGTGTGGTCAGGGGTTCATCTGCTGGCTACTTGGCCTTCCTTGTCTGCAGTACTGGTCAGAGTCTCACTGGTCCAGCACGCCTGTGCTGATGCTCTGTTCACGTAACCTCTGAGTACATTCCTGTGTGGTCAAGGAAGTACAATATTCCCTCAGCTGCTGCAAAAGTGCTTTTCTGTATCAATGTGTTGCCGAAAAGGTTTCTGCCATTCATAAATACTCCAGAACAACTCTAAATCAGGCAGGAAAGAAAAAGTGCCAGAAGTAGAGAACTGCAGAAGAAGTTGTTATCCTTACAGTGGGAGCATGCCTGCAAACCCCAGCCACTTAAGTAATGATCCAACAATGACCAACTGCTCTGCAGTAAAGCACAGCCAGTGCTTTCGACTGGCAGCAAGGGAGAATTCACCTTCACTCCAGAGAGGCTGTGACATTTTTAAACTTTATTTTTACTTTTAACTTCACAATGTCTAACTTAAAGCCTCCCATTACTGAATCTTGCTGTACCTTTACCTGAAAGCTCCTAGGAACCACCTCTCATCCCAGTAATGTAATGCCTTTTTGCTGTGTAAATGTACGGCAATGCTATACTTCTGGCTGATACATGCATCCCTCTAAAATGCTGCGTAGCACGTGCGGGCCTGTTCCTTGTTTATGCAGAAAAAATCGAGGTCCTAGCTGTCCTTCTTTCCACTTACACAGCAAAAGCAGCAGCTCAGGAGACATGGGAGAGCTCTGTCAGGCAGCAGTGCCAGAATTCATGGGCTGTTCATGAGAGAGCGATGGTCATTTGCAACTGGCTGCTTCAGTTTTGGGAATTCCACTCTGCAAAGGTGACAAGTTTTATGCAGGGCTGCTTAGCAGCAGTGGCCAAATAACATCCAACCATTGCTTTTCCCTGTAGTGTTACGTTACAGCATACATTGAAGAAGTTCATCAGGAACTAACAGGACTCTAAAATTGCTCTCCAGGCAGAACTGACCAAATTCCAATCTTAACATGTGATAACAGGGAGGACTTTGAGAGGTCGTCTAGTGAAAGTTTCTTCCCAAAACAAGGTCAAAATTGAATTCAGGTAAGGTTGCTCAGGGCTTCATCCAGTCAGATCTTGAAAACCTCCAGGAATAGAGATTTCATAACCTCCTTGGCCATCCTGATCCAATCCCTGAGTTATCCTTATGGTGCTTTTTCTTTTCCTTATATACAGTTGAAACTTTCCTTGTTTCAATTTATTATCATGGTCCCTCATTCTCGTCCCTTAAACCCCTGTAAAGAGCCTAGCTCTGGTTTCTTTGTAACCTCCTTGCAGGCTGCTCTCCATTTCCCTGAAACCTTGTCTTGTCCAGGCTGAACAAGCCCAGTGCACGCAGCTGTTTCTTGCACAGTAAATGCTCCAGCCCCCAACCACCTTGGGACTGATTTCACATCATTGTTTGGACACGTGATGAAAATACTAAGCGGTGTTGTACCAGAAACTGATCCTTGTGGGAATCTGCTGGAAATAGTTCCACTCTTTACCCTTACCACTTTGCAATCTGTCAGTGAGCCAGCTTTTAGCTCTTCCAAAATGCATCCCTTTAATTCCATATAATGAATGCTTTTTAATCATACCAACATATGCCATGAAATGAAATGCTTTGGCAAGACCCAAGTAAACTGCATGAACGCTAATGCAGCTCCCAACCAGACCTTTCAGTCTGTGGAAAGAGACTTGTTTAGAAAGGTCTGCTTTGCATGCAGCCATATGGATTGGCATTCATTGCATGTAACGTGTCAGATCCTTTCTTGATAAAGCTTTGGTTAACCCTTTCCCCTGTCCTCCTGGAACCAAGTCAGGTCAGTGCTGCCTGTTGTTCTCTTTAATTATTTTCAGACTGTCAAAATACCTTGGGAGCTAAGGAAAGGCAAAAAGCAGCTTCTCTGCTTTCCTGGCACTGAGGTGGCCTGTGAGATCTTTGAATGCAGTCCAAGCAGATGCTCTACCTCAGGGAGATTCCCACATCTTGTGAATAAGTGGGACCTCAGGGAATCAAGGTGAGAAAGAATCGGATGGATTTTACTTAAAAATATGAGAATGTTTTCATAGACCGTTGATTTTGTAATCTCTTAGCAAAACAATAATATGTCACAACACTGGCATAATACATGCACTCGGGCACAGCAGCCTCTCTCTTTTTCATTTAATGAAACTATATCCTCTATAATGTTAGAAACAGGGTGAGGAGATTTTGAAAATCACTATTACCTGGAGCAAATAACCCTTTTATGGTTGGTTTTTGGGCTTTTTCTTTTTTTTTCGCTTCTAACATATTGCAATTAAAATGTAAATGCATAAATCTACTTCACGTTAAATTTGCTGAAAAGGTTTTTTCCCCCTTTCATGAAACGAGGTTTCATTGGCAGGGAGATACTATTGGATTTGTATCCAAGCTATTTTTAACAAATATATCCTTTGATGGCCATAATACCAGTGCGGGTGGGAAAGCATTGGTGCAACTTTAGAATTGCATTACACCATATTATGCTGGTCATCCTCTTGGGGTTAGAGGGTGTTTCTGTGACCGCAAGCACAGATGGAAAAATCAGTTTTCTCTTTTTTATCAATTTGTTACAGGTGCAGTGCATATACTAAAAATGCAATCTGAGTTTAATTGTAGAGAGTAACTAAAAAGCAGTGAAACAAAAACGAATAAAAAACTCCCAAACCCACATTTTCCTCTAACGCATCATAATCGGAGGCAAATTTGTATCAGATTATGAACTTGGAAAAAAACCTTGTGCCCTTCTGTAACACACAGAAGTTTTACAGGAGTTTATGACACTTTGGCACGGCATTTCTGCATTCTGTTTTATTTCAGGAGAAAATGTAGGAAATACGTGGAAAAGGAGGGAAAATGAGTGAATGATCTAAATTGGTTTCTCTGGGCCTGCAAACTGCGATGTATTCATCTGCAGACACTATTTTTAGTAAGTTGTTATTTCACAAGAGAAAACACCAAAAATTCCCCCCATAGCTATTTTCTCTCAGCAAAGGCATCTTCACACCAGCGCCAGTTCGATAACGCGACCATGGGGTAGGCCTTTTCCCCCCAAAATCTGTTGTTATCCAGATTAAGGAGCTGGAAAGGTGACTAGGCTGTGACCAGCCAGTTCTTGCTGAGGCTGTGCTAAGCCCATACTCTGCCCATACCTAACTCACATACCCTGTAAGAAATTTTCTGTGAGCTTTGCTTTTTTTGCTGTGTCTTTTTAGACCGTCTGTATGCCAAAGCCAGTGTAGGGGTAGGCTGTTTTTACTCTAACACGATAGAAACACCAGGGAGAGCCTTGTATTTCCTTCTCCCCAGGGCATCAAGGGGGAGGATAAAGGACAGCATTAATCCAAATGAAACACTGAGTTTCATAGTGAAGAAATGCATAAATGGGCACATACTTCCCTTTTTTTATGGATACAAGAAAAAAGATGAAAGAAAACAAAAAACTGAGAGCACTGAAGGACATTCTCATTTATCTATGCCCAACTTTTCAGATGGCCGAGGATTCTCACTGGGTGACTGCAGAAGTTAATATATTCAATGATGTTCCTGTCTGAACAGAAAGAAGAGGCTGCCGCCTTCTCTGACATTCTGATTCAGACACTGTGTTGTCTTTATTTCAAGTGAGTGGCCCTTCAGTTCTGTAACCTTATGCTTTTGTATCAAGTTGCATGATAAGGAGGGGAGAGGGCATTGCTTCCCCGCTTAGCAGCACAAGTGGGAGAATTGGTCTGGAGGAAATAAGAAGTCACCCAGACCTTTGCCAAGAAATCACAGCTTGTGAAACAGCACAGTTTGGGCCAGTTACTTTGTTTTCTTCATACAATCTTTTTGCAATTCTTACTTTTAGCAGAAAGTGGAAGAGAAATGCAGAAACATTTAACGTCTCTAAATTCCACTGGCTTTCCTGCAGCGAGGAAGTAGAGGACATCTCAGGCTGACAACAGCTTTGTCTGATTTCCAGCTCAAGTAGGTGTAGGAAAATATTTTCTCTCCTTTTCAATGTTCTTTGGCCTTATTTGTCAAAGGTCAAACTCACGGCCACAGCCAAACTCTAACATTTACACATGCTTGCATGGCATGATAGACTGCTGAGTTTGTAGCCACGCACAGATGAGTTTGTGGTTATCCCTGCAATTTTCTCACTCAGCGCTTGAGCATAAAATTCAGGAGAAAATTTTCCCCTCTCTTTTGAAGGGGAAAAAAAAGATTCACTTGCAAGGTATATGCCATTGTCACTTCCTATCAGAAATGCCTACTGGGTGACCCAGAGACCTGCACAGATGGAAGATATAAGAATTGTTGCTTTGATCATAGTTAGTCAATCAATAAATAGACAACAAAAGAAAAAATATACTCTGAAAAGAGGCAAAATAAAGCACTGCCACATACTTGGAACTTGTACCCACCAATAAGAACACTACCGGTGTACGCTACATCCTACAATATCATTTAATTTTTGAGGGCTACTGCCATGTGCTGCCTCTGTCCCAGAAGCACAAGCACAGGGACTTCAAGCACTGGATTTGGGCTACCACCTCTAGTAAAACTTAAAAGAGAGGAATCTCAAAAGCATGCATCCAGGCTTCCCTCAGCTTATTGTCTCATTTTTCATGGAAAATTGTATAGGTTAGGGCTGATGAGGTTAGAAATGATGCCGCTTTCCCTGGGGATTTTTAAGAAAAAAGTGCACCACATTTTAGATCAACCATAAATTGTTGATGGCAGGATGAAACCATCTTCTCATTGGTAATGAATGTTTGGTAGAATGAGTTCTCAAGGCATTACAGTATCATTCACAAGAACACACGTATCTCTGAAGCAGACCTCCAGCCTGTTGAACCAAATGAATTAATTCCAAGTAAAATATTAGAACACTCAGGTCCAGTTAATTGGAAAACATTAAGACAACTACTAAATCACTTTGCAAGTGCAGTGGGGTTTCTACTTATGATTTGCACTACCAGGAAGCAGTGGGAGAAAAATGAAGATTTTACCTTCAGATGGAAACTGTGTAGATGAAGCAGTTCCCAGGTATGAAATCATGAGGCTGTAATGCCAGACGTGACTTTTACTGTCTGAACAATTCTTTTTCAGAAATGGGGAATATTCACGTGAAAGTGATTTTTCCAAAGAAATAATATCTAGACGAAAGCAGCATTACAATGCTTAGATTCAGAGAAATCCTGCCCTTTCTGCTCTGAAGTCGGCAACCAGCACATGCAAATGTTTCTGCGGTCCCAGAGCCACTGAAGAACGCACGTTGGGTTGCCCAATGCTGATGCCAAATGGGAACAGTCAGAATGCACCTTCCCACGCGAGCTGTAAGTTAACAAAAAGTTAACCAAAGAAGCAGCAACATTCACATTTCATACAAGATGATGGACAGATATTCACGTTTGTAGTAACTTATGACTTTATTGCTTAATTTTCCACTGACCTTTCAAAGAACTACTTTTTTTTTTACTGAGCCACATAAGCAGTACTGTGCATGTGTTCATTATGTTCTAGGACAAGAAATAGTTCTAGAAAATATATGGCAGCAAATCCAATGTTGCTTTTCTCTTTTTTATTACAAATCGGTAAATACCTATCAAGCAACTCGAGGAAAGCAGCAGCCTTGCTGTCTGATCATCTCTTTACCATTTTGCTGCTGCATGCCATCTAGTCTTTTTAAAATTGACACCACCACCCCTCCAAGCCATGTCCCATATCAGAGCTCTTGATGCATGCATAAAAATAATGATTGCTAGTTTATCTGATGGATGGTTGTAACAGAATGAGGACGTTGAAAAAGGTGTCTTTATCCCTGGGTGCCAAAAGTCATTCATAAATAAAACGAAGAAAAAGCCGTAATACATTATGTAAGGGGTTAAAATGTAGGGGTTTTTTTAATTACAACTGTACATTTGAGAATGGTGCTTGTTAATCTCTTATCAAAGCATTCTATTTTGCTTTGATCTAACTATAATTTAATGACGGCAGTTGCCACAGGCACCTGTAATCCTGTTTTAAATCCCTCTATGCATTCCCCTCTGTTCCAGGCTGGCCTTTTTCCATCCAGTGTGGTGAACGTGTTCTCCCTTCGGTTTGTATGTGCATCTCCAATTTGTCTCTACTGGAGTTGCAGGCACTCACATACACATGAATAGTCCTTTCAAGTGTATATTTTCTTTGCCTTTTGTTTCACATGTTTGTTATTTAATATGATTATTTGTTACTCAGGAACATCTTAGTTCCTTACATTAATGGAGCCTTCAGAACGTGGGGGAAAAAGAAACATTTTCTTGCTTTTTATTGCCTAAGACTAATGGCAGGGACATGTGCAGGGAGCTTTCAGAGAGTGATAGTGTTTCATTGACATCTACATGACATTTTTATTAAAAAATAAAAAAAAAAGATTAAAAGGGGAAGTTTTGAACCTCAGACTAAGAGCTGGAAAATGGTGTAACCTCTGCCACCTGTAAATGCCAAGACAAGTGGCTGGGAAATTTTGAAGAAATCCCACAGTTGTTCTGTACTTGCAGTGAAGTGCCTTACACACAAAAGGCTTTTTGCATTGATGGACTGTCCCAAAGCCATTGATCTGGCACAGAGCACTCCAGTGAAATGTACACTTCTGAAAACTTGATCTAATACATCCAGAGACTAACGTAGCCGTTTCTTACTGAAAACAAAACCAAGCACAGTGGACTTAGCGATTGCTTAGCCATGAGAAATCATGAGCGACTTAGGTGCCACCTCGGCAATAGAATCAGGTAACCTGTAGGTTCTTGGCCCCAGTGCACCTCCACGTTCATAACAAAGTTACAGTTGGGTGGAATCAGTACACGTGGTGTCCATCAGTTTTTTTAAAAAACATAAACCTATAAATACACAACTGAACAGACGAATATTCAAGCAATTCTGTGACTAAGCTAAATCCCTGCACCATGTCCATCTAGTCATGATGGGCATAGCTATCCCTAGGACACCAGTGTCAGGCAGACTGGTGTGTCGTTTTGGACCGTGACCTCTCCTTGCTCCGCAGTTCCCCACAGTGAATCACCATACAAAGGCGTGCACATTGGCTTAGCTCTAAAAATGTATTGCTCTGCAGTTTTTTTCTCATTTCACCCCTTCCATGTTAACACAGATTCTTTCCAGAGATAAAACATATAGGTGACTGACAAAGTATACAGTAGATTTCAAAATACAGTGAAGTCTCCTCACTATGCTAGCGACAAGTCAGTGTTTACCCGTGAGAACTGTTATTGCATCATTGTGAGTGAATTAACAACAACTTCATAAAAATAGGTGATGGCATCCAGATATCGTAAAAAAAGTAGTGTTTGAACCTTGCTTTCATCTTTGGCACTTTCAGTTTCCAAACAATCACCATTGTTCCTGTCTCTTATCAGTGCTAGAGAGCGGAGGCTTAGTCAAGTCTGGAAGATGTGACAATGGGTGACTCAACTTGGTCACTGCTTTTCACTCAGGTGGCTTTTCCATGGATGGCACTTACAAGGCTTCAGATCACATTAGCAGTTTAAGAGCCAGAGGAAGAGGTATACTTCAAGTCTTGCAGAAAGATCACTTCTCATTTGCTTTGTGTTAGAGACTGTCTTTTCAGATTTAAAGGCCAAGTGCCACTCCACATATTCCAGTTTATCAACCTCATCCTGTTCTTACAACACAGGCACTTGAGGAAGAACCAGGCCAACCAGTGAGCATGACCAGTTGACTTTTCCACACATGTGAAAGCAGGCAATATGGGAGATACAGACAGAATGATAGGGGTTGGAAGGAACCTCTGAAGATCATCCAGTCCAACCCCCCTGCCAGAGCAGGATCACCTAGAGAAGATCACACAGGAACATATCCAGGTGGGTTTTGAATGTCTCCAGAGAAGGAAGCTCCACAACCTCTCTGGGCTGCCTGTTCCAATGCTCTGTTACCTCATGGTAAAGAAGTTTTTCCTAATGCTCAAGCCGAACCTCTGGTGTTCCAGTTTGTGATCATTGCCCCTTGTCCTCTCACTGGCCACAACCACACAGTGTCTGGTCCCATCCTCCTGACACCCACCCTTTAGATAATTATAAGCATTAATGAGATCCCTCCTCAGTCTCCTCTTCTTCAGGCTGAACAGACCCAGCTCTCTCAGCTGTTCCTTGTATGGGAGATGCTCCAGTCCCCTCATCATCTTAGTGACTCTACGCTGGACTCTCTCCAGTAGTTCCTTGTCCTTCTTGAACTGGGGAGCCCAGAATTGGACACAATATTCCAGATGTGGCCTCACCAGAGCAGAGTATAGTGGGAGGATAACCTCCCTTGACCTACTGGGCAGACTCTTCTTAATGCTCCCCAGGATGATGTTGGACTTCTTGGCTGCAAAGGCACATTGCTGGCTCATGGTCATTCTGCTGTCCACCAAGACACTCAGGTCCTTTTCCCCTGAGCTGCTTGCCAGCAGGTCAGGCCCCATCCTACTCTGATACATGGGGCTGTTCTTCCCCAGATGCTGTACTCTACACTTGCCCTTGTTGAAGTTTCTCCCTGCCCAACTTTCCAGTCTGTCCAGGTCATGCTGGATGGCAGCACAGCCTTCTGGTGCTTCAGCCACTCCTCCCAGCTTTGTATCATCAGTAAATGTGCTGAGGGTACACTCTGTCCCATCATCCATGTCACTGATGACTATATTGAACACGGCTGGACCCAGTACTGACCCCTGAGGAACACCACTAGACACGGGACTCCAACTGCACTCTGTCCCACTGAACACAACTGTCTGAGTTCTGCCCTTCAACCAGTTCCCAATCCACCTCACTATCCGATCGTCCAATCCATGCTTCTTAAGTCTGGCTGTAAGGATGTCATGGGAGACCATGTCGAAAGCCTTGCTGAAGTCAACATAGACTACATCCACTGCCCTCCCCTCATCAATCCATCCAGTTACGCCATCATAAAAGGCTGTCAGATTGGTCAAGCATGACTTCCCCTTGGTGAAACCATGTTGACTACTCCTACTAACCCTACTTTCCCTGGCATGCTTTGATATGGCACCAAGAACAAGCTGTTCCATCGCCTTTCCAGGGATGGAAGTGAGGCTGACTGGTCTGCAGTTACACAGGTCCTCCTTCTTACCCTTTTTGAAGACTGGACAGAGGCTTTCCTCCAATGTCACTCCAGTCTTTTTTAAAGTTCAACTTGTTCTTGGTGCCATGCCAAAGCATGCCAAGGAAATTAGGATTATCAGGATGGCTGGCACGAAAACAGAGCTTGTGAAAATAGAGTGAGGTAGCAGATGGAAGATCAGACCTCAGCAGAAATAATCTTGTATTGAAAAAATAAACCCCAGAAATTAATAACTTAATGAGTACTTTCTCTTAGGTATGCAGTTTCATTAAAGCAGTTACCTCAGTGATCACATCATTTCTTGACACAAAACTGGTGACTAATACAAGCTTATGCTATGTTCTGTTGACTTTTGATCTGAAAATACGCACTGTTCACATTAAATGATAATATGTTTACTTCCTTACTGAAATAAAACCTGCACTCACACTGTTCCCAGAATTGCTAAGGATTAACATCCATTTTGAGAGATGCCTGGTTTTTTAACAATTTCAGCTAGAAGATTGTTGTCTTATCAGGTGCCAGTTCCTAATTCTTTTGTAGGCATTTACAAGCATGTTTTCAGACAGACCACTACATGCCTTTCTTAGGGTATGTTTACATGAGTTACTTATTGTGCTTATTAAAAATATTGCTTATTTTTGGCAATTTTCCCCCACATCTACACCTGGAGTCCTGCAGTCCCTCCCTCCCAGAGTCACGTCACACCCATAACTTTGCAGCAGATTGTACCCCAGCCCATCCCCATGCTTGTTGCACCAAGTGGGCAGTGGAACTGTACCCAGAGAAGCCTCAAGAACAGGTAAGGATAGGATATACATTCTTGCCACTAGCTGAGAGAGTTAGATAGGGGAAAACCCACTCTGCTTTGTTGCTATGGTTATAATGAGTTTTGTGTTGCAAATCACAAGTCATGTCCTTGTGCAAAAGCAGTAACAGAGGCAGACCAGTTCCTTTATGAGCTGATGGTTTTGACCGCCTGCTGATGGACACTTGAAATACAGAACACTAATCAAAGTGTAAGGATCTGCCAATTTTGTCTTGACAGAAATAGCCACAAGCACAAATGACATGAATTCAATCTATGTATAAAGTCTATAAAATGTACATGAATTAATGGGCTATAGGTTACTGAAACATAACAAGACCTAATGAACTATTCACCACAGAGAGAAGTGTTATGCTATGCATAACCTGAATTTTATTTTGCATTATTATGTTATAGCTACTGAACGTCTAATGGCTTTAGACCTGTTAGAAGGACCTATAATGCTGTACTTGTCACAGTAGTCAAAACCATCTTGTTTAAAAGTTACTTCAAAGCCAGAATTTACAAACATATTTGATTGGAAGTTTCAACTTATTTTAAATTGTAATACTTCCAGCATTTCATTCAAGCAAATAATTCAAGGTCTTTCGAATTAACTGGTAAGTTTCACTTGTGCATCATCTGTATTTCAGGATAATTTCTCTATTTCTCTTTCCAGGTCATAAGCTCTTCTGTTCATAACTTGTATGAGTTGAAGCCTAGGGCCTAAAAGGCCATAGTCTCCTGAAATGCCATAGATGAGTTTGAAGCTTCTCCCATAATCAGCTCATACCTCAAACTGGCTAAAAACCAGCTGGCCAGTATGTCCAAATCAGAGATGATGCTAAAAGAAGCAGCCCTTAAGCTATTATGTTGATACATAAGAGCACCGTCAGTTAAAAGCAGAAATCCCAAAATCATAAATTAGTCTGCAATGCCTTTTGAAAACTCAGTAACCACGAAGTGGGTGCTACCTTCAGCATCTTCACAGAAGTTTATGCCTTGGTTATACTGGACCTGACCCTGTGTCCTGGTTTACTGGGACAGAATTTTAAAGTCAGTTTTCTGTTGAGGAAAACCACAATTTAGTAAGGACTACAACACCCTGTTTCCTGGAAAAAAAGTGATAAGACACTTTGTTCTAGGTTTCAGCTAATGCTGGTATGTTTTGCTTAAGGTCTTCAGCAATCTTGAGATAAAAAGCTGCAGAGGCTGGGGAAAGCAGAAACCAAGGAGAGTTGACCCCAGGCTGACCAATTAATACTGTCCCATACCATAAATGTCACATTCACTATAAACTGGGGAGTTAGCTGGGCATGGTATTTTTTCTTCTTCCTTCTTCCCTCTTCCAGGGCTGACATCTGGAGTGGTACTTGTTTACTGCCCTACCCCTGAGGCCTAGTCCCCCACAATATTGGCTGAGTAGAACTCTGTGTACTTTTTATTATAACTGTTATTAATATTAGGTTTTATTATTACTATTTTATTCGATTTATTTCAACCCATGAATCTCCTTTGCTTTTCCTGAACCCCCTCCCTAAGTGGGGAGGAGGCATCAGGTGATAGGGTGACTATATAAACCACGACACCCTGGTTGCCCCAGTTCACTTAAGATGATAAACAATCATTTTACCCTCTCTTTTACCAGCACACAGCAAATTTATCTCACTTATGTCCTGCTGGCTGTGTGCTGTCAGCCAGCAAGATGTTGAAGCACACAACTTGTCTCTGTGTCAAGGCTTTTCACCTCTCTTTCAGGACAATATTTGTCCAAAGTCAACTAAACACAAAAACTCAAGCACAAGGCCTCCCAGCTGAAGGTTGCAAGTTATTAATACCAGTTCTGCACACAGGAGAGAAATGGAAACAGCGTCTCTGAAAAATTCATCAACTGTTGCTTGTTCCAGGCATAGATGAGCTTTCACAATCATCTCTTCCCAGCTTTGCAAGTGCAAGATTATTGCTCAGCTGAACTCGTGTAGTGAACTCTTCGAGCCTAGCATACTTCCTACCTCATTAAGATGGCTTGAGCATGAGGGATGAAAGGGAATAGCTGCTAACAGTACCTTTAAAAGAATGATACGAGGTATTTATGAGTCATAATCATCTCAAGTGAGAAAGAGGAGTCAAGTAACTGCTAGAAGCATCAGTTAAAGTGGACAAACTCGGTAACTCTGAGGAGCTGAACACGGAGCTGTGAACACACTTGCCCATCAGAGCAAGTGCAACAGCACCTCTGCAGCCTCTGGAGAGGTGCCAGTTCATGGAGCCACCAAGTCCAGCGAAAATACGTGGGGTCAGAAGCTTGCAGAGATTTGGCTGAGGACTCGTAACCTCAGCAGCTGCTGACTCTGCCTTCTACTCTGTCTGCACAGGGAATGCGAGTCCTTCACACTAGAAACTATTCCCAGCTGCAGCTGCTAGGTATTCATAACAAATGTCTAATTGCTAAAATTGTGTGCTGTGGACAGTGTCATCTTTCATGTCACATGGGGACAATTCTGTGTTCTCTGCTGTGGCTGGGATACTGAGCTGCCATCCTGACATCATCTGGAGCCATGGTCCTTGACCAGGAACTGCTGCTACCAAGCAGTAAGTTCTGATCCCTGCTGATGCCTCTTTGTATCACGTTACTGTTTTCTATCTTTATAGATATACCAGAATAAGGTAGCTGCTACTGTGCCTCACTGCAAGAGAGGAAGTGTAACCCTAGTAGCCCTGTCTATGACTTGCATTTATATCAAGTTTGATTCTAGGTTACAGCAGGGCAGGAGACATACATGTCCCATTCCAGAGCCCCTGCAAGACTATGCTCCCTAAGGCAGCGTGCCTTTAGTACTGGTGTTTGGGCTCACCCAGAGAACACGAGGAGGATTTACAGTGTTAGTGAATGGTGGGAGCTGAGGTGCAGCTGACCAAAATTAACTTTCTCCTGGACTGCTCTGAAATGCCTTTCTTCAAGTAATCCTGAATCAGTCTTCTGAGAAGAACATGCCCTTCTACTGACTAACACTGCAGAACTGATCTGAAAGAACCTCTCCATTTAATCAATTCATTTTCTAACCCAAGTTTTGAAATCTTGGGAAAATCCAATTTTTGTTAGGAATAGTTCTGTTAAAATACGGTGAGGTGCCACAAACAGCCTGAGGAGTTGTAAAGCACACAAACTACTACAGTGCATATGGATGCCAGTGCAGACCAGTGACAGAAAGTGCAATGTATACCCAACACATTGAACCCGTTAGAGACACGCACTGCATCAGTGAATGCATCCTTCTACACCACACGGCCCCCAGCGCCTTCAAGTCACTTCAGTCCAAACATAAGTGGGTGGCTCAGTTGACCTGATCATGTATCGCGTTCAGACACATCCTGGCTAAGCTGGACTTAGGGAAAATATTTGGAACAACTCCGTTGTGTGCACAGCAACAGCTTGGCTGGGATTCCCTGATGTTCAGTAGCCAAATAATCGGGAGGTTTCCTCTTGAAGTGGTAGGTTGTACATTGCTATCCAAAATCAGTAGAATTGGTGCATCTGATAATTGTATCTGATTGTCTAGCTTTCTCCAGCTCTGTATCTAGATTTGACAGTCAAAGTTTTGAACTCGGGGCCAAAGACTCATACAGAAAACAAGGAAACATAATTTGCTTTCTCCGCTTTGTAACAGAAAAAATATTAGAGCCCAGTTCTGCTTCTGTGAAAGGACAGGACATGTTGCATTATACACTGTCAGCCTTTAAAAGCTCCTGGGATTGTTTTTAAAATGACAAGAACAACCACATGATTTCTTTCCTGTTTACAGGACAAATGTCCTCACAAAACAAATCCAGCAACAAAGGGGAGTGGCAGGGAAAGCTGAATAGCATTTGGTTTCACTAACAGTCTAGTCGGATGAAAATATCCTTCCTATATCTGTACCTCAGGGTGTGTTGCTGGTCTAGTGAAGCCAAGTTGCATAATGCTCAGCCAAGAGAGCACCAATTTTGGTCTGATTTGTCAATGAGGAGATTTACCAGAGTGTATTTACGTGTGTAGGATCAGTATAAAGAGGCGCTGCAGTGTTTGTTATCAAGCAGGGAGATGGCCTCATCCTGCAATGCACTGAGGTCACTTGCCTGGTGCTGAATCACCAGACTCCCTTGGGAGTTAAGCGAAGCCGAGAGCTTTTGGTACCGCGAGGTGCACCCCATACAGAGGGTGATGTACAGGATCACATTTCTCAAATGCTGACAAAGCCTCCTTCTTCTTTGCAGTTTAATTCTAGAATTTGGCACTGGCAAGTATATTTTGTGTCCTGCTGTCATCACAGACATAAATTAAGGTGCAGTTGATACTGAAAGATGAGAGGTACACGTCCTTTTTGAGTAATTATGCCATAGCTGAACGAGCTTTTTCTGATGCAAAGCAGAAAAACAGTGTCTGTCCCAAGGGAAAACTTAATGTTAGCACAACTTAGAGTTAGTAATGCCTCTCCGCCTCTCTCTGATGCTCTTCTTAGATGTGCATCCTCTCTTCATGTACTAAATTAGTCTTTCAGTTCATGGAGAAGCAATCCCTGCAAAGGGTAAGGCTTCTTAACATCTGCAAGATTTTTGTCTCTGATTTTGACTTGGATTTTGGTTTGTCTTTCCGTTGTTGAAGAAATTATCTCAGAAAACTATAGAAGTCAATCTATAGCTTAATTGATCTGTAGTTCTAAACTCACACCTGCTACAGAAGAGTATTAAATATTTTTATGGGGTGTTTTGACTCAAACTGACTCTCTGAATTGGATGCCAACAAAGCAGTTTGCATTAAATGATGCATCTGGGAAGGAATAATTAACCCTGATGGCTTACCAAATTCAGAAACTTGTTTGGAGTTTAAATTTATAAAGGATCTGAGGTTTTGGTTTTCATGCACATGAGAAGAATCCTTTGCCTGTCCCTCTGATGGTGGCATTGTGTCTGCATTTCTGAATGTCATAAACACATCATACCAGATCCATTCACAGTTACATTTCTTAAATTTACACTCACAACATGATTCATCATGAATACAATTATACTAAAAATAAAAGGAATGCTGATTAATTATAATAGATGCAAACATATACATTGTTCTTTGCTGTTCCTCTGCTATTCTTTTGCTGTTTCTTTCACACCCTTTCTAGCAAGACAGCGAAAGTGAGTCTCTAATCCGTAACCTTTAATCTCTGATACCATATCCTACCATGTTAAGATGTTCCTGAAATAAAACCCTTTAGCTTCATATGTCATTTGTGTTCTCCAACTCCCACCCACATATTTGGAAGCTTTTGAGGCATAGTGTGTTCATAGCACGACACAAGAGACATCTATCCACAGGGCTGCAGAATTGTGTGGTATTAATTTACATAAGGTAGGTACTTATTCACATTCATACCGTATCTTCTTAAAGCAATTGGAAACACTGCTATTTGCATAGTATTGTGTTTTTATAAAATGGTGTAACAGTTTATTAGAATGTTAGGATGGTATTGATCAAGTCTGAATGCAGCTGGTTTTAATCAAAAAGATAACATTAAAATGCTCATTACATCTCACGGATAGATAGAATTACAAGAAACTTTACAAAGAATTATTAACTCTGTTCTTTTGTTTTAAATCTCAGCCATCCCTGCAATCTGCTAACAAGCTGTGCTGAACTAGCAGGTGTTTCTGCTGAGGACCACTGACTGCCTGACCTCCTGGCAGGTAGCGAATAAGAGAGAAGAAGAGACTAGACCAGACCTGACCCCTGTGAGAAAGCAAGATGGAGTGGATCAGAGCAGAGCAACCTTAGGGGACAGCAGTCTCCTTTCTAGCCCTCAACTGAAGTAAGTGCTACCTCTATTTTGGACTATGGTTAGGAAAGATCTGCTTGCTTTGTTTACAGTAATATTCTGCAGCATATGCTGTATTTGTGTTTAGTTGTCATTTATAATGGTGCCTCAAAGGAGTTGTGCTTTGAGATTGTTGCCTGTGTGATCTGAGATCTTGCGTAGATGTTCGGAGTTTGTTTGGATTCTGCTCTTCCATTAGCTGCCTTTCCCCAGTGTGGGGACCAAAAAAAGTTGGGTAAAAAACTTCACTAACTTCTGAGAGTCTGTAACTCTAAGCTACTTGCTATGCTTTTAAGAGTTCCCTAATGTCTAGGACAAAAAATAACTGAGAGGATGTGTAGGACACCTAGGTTTCTAGTAGAGCAGTGAGAAAGGAGTTAAGATATGAATAGATACCCTAAGTTTGTGTGATGGGCCACTTGCTGATGTTCCACAGAAGCAGTTCTTTTAGTGAGGTGGAGGAAAAAAAATCCCATATTTTGTTGTTTTTATGTATGTGCCTTTGTCTGCTACAGCCTTCTAGGCCCTCATTTAGGGGGGAAAAAAAGTGACAAAAAAACCCCAAAACAAACCACCAAACAGAAACAGCTACAAAAAACTCTAACTCTGATGGCCATTTATTTGTTTAAAAAACCCCAACCCTCTTGAATATGCTGTAAATCTGAGTGCCTTGTACTCCTTATTCCCTCCCTGATCCCAGTTCCACCACCAGGCCATAAGAGAGATACAGGACACTAAACTATGAAACTGCTGAGGCTGCCCTGGAATGTACAGCTTTCTGCAATACATTCATGAAAAGTACTACCAAGCTCTCCAGGGAACAAAGACATGTGTATGGGGTGTTCCTGCCTGCTCTGGAAGCTGAAATGTTCACGCAAACTCCCATACGCAGAGAGGTGCTCGTGTCTGGCTGGAGCAGGGTGCGGAGGAGCCCTGCAGCTTGGCTGCACATGGTCTCTGCTCTAGGGGTTTCATCTCCACTGATGGTAATGGCTCAGTGAGACCTGAGGCAGCAGGTTCTTCTGTTTCTGCTACACTGAGAGCGGGAAAAGGCTGTTACTGAAAAGTGGCTGCTGACACCCAACTTTATTTTGACTGGAGTCCTCCAATACCCACTTCAGTACTTATCCAGTACTTCTCCATAGGAGCAAGAATCGTAGAAACATCTAGGTTGAAAAAGACATTTAAGAGCATAGAGTGCAACCATTAACCTAGCACTGCCAAGGCCACCGCTAAATGATGTCTCCAAGTGCCACATCTTTTAAATACCTCGAGGGATGGTGACTCCACCACTTCCATAGGCAGCCTGTTCCAGCTTAACCTTTTAAAGAAAATCGTATTTAAGAGTTGCCAAACGTGGTAGACGTGAAGGAGCTTGATTTTTGTAGGTGTGTTTCCCTTTTGGCCTTTCTGCTTCACTGAAGTCAGGTGTCTCCCCAGGCAGCTCTGCAGACTCTCTGTAGCCAACAGCAGGTCTTTGTCAAAAGCTTAATTTTATCATTGACTTTTCTGGGTAGCTACAGGTCTACAGGCAGGGCAAGATACTGTCTGCTTTGTATCTGTGATGGTGCATTGTGACTTTCTTTCCACCCCCCTAAATGTTTAAAAGTGCCATGAATGATGCTTTGTACCTCCTGTGTTTGAATCCTGTCCCTTCTGGGGCACCTGGAGCAGGTAAGCTGACCAACTATATCATGCTGGGCTGCAGTTCTTGGCCAGAGCCTTCCTGTGACTATCTAGTATTGCTAATACCCTGCTAACTCTCTCCAGAGCTCCTTGTTGCAGGTGCTTTCATTACAGACACCAATTCTTCTTCTCCCCTCCCTGTCCCCCAGCAGCGGCAAGGCTGTGGAGGAATAATGCACAGCAAATAGTTTGACTCATGCACACCTTTAGCCTCTGCACTCGGCAATGAGACCTGCATTTGCACATTGGCTTATGGAGGAATGATTTCCATAGCAACAACAGGGATATGTGAGATAGTATGAATACTGCCTCAAAGAGCATATAAAGCACCTTCTTAAGAAATAACTGGCTACACAGGCTCTGAAAAAAACCACTCACAATTGGCTGTGGGGAGGAAGTGTTGTGTAATGTTTGGTTTTTTTGGGGGGGGAATCATACTCATGGTTTCAGACACCACCACTTTAAGAAAAAAATCCTAGGTACAAGGAATAGGGGATTTCTGCTCTGTTTATGTAGACTGTTAGTGAGTGCAGACAGTATGGAAAAATCAGTGGTGATCATTTCTTTAGCAGGACAGTGAATTAACGCTCTTAGTGAAGATCTGGAGAGCAGCTACCCGAGGCAGGCATCGAGGGGGAGAGAAGAATGACAGCTCAGTTGATTGGTGGGGGGGGAGCAGAATCAGCTTGTAGTCTCCTTAAATAACAGGTTTTATGGTTATTACTGTGTGGCAGACTTTTTGCTATCAGAAGACAGGGATGTAGTGCTCTAGTACTTGAGAATGCTGAGAAACAAGACAGGAAACGTGAATGAAGAAATGAAAAGCATTTTATTTTTGGTTACACACATGTGTCTCTCTTCTTGTTACTGTTGTCCTCCTGCTTCTCTTTCTGCTTGTCTTATTGCATAGCTCCATGTACACACGGGTCAGTCAAGTATCTGGGCACCATCACCAGGTTTCTCCAGGGAAGATGGGCAAACGAGCCTGTTAGCTTCTGCAGGTTCAGGTGTGTTATTGCTTCAGCAGGGCTGGCCCCTTTTTTCTTGGCCCTTTCCTGATCTCCTGGGAGATGAGGCCCTGGGTACACATCTGCAGCGAGCTCTGTGGTGCCAGCAGTGGTTACCTGGATACACGTGGCTGCATCTGAGAGTGGGAGGAATTGCTTCAACTCATTATAGCCGGAATGAATAAAAGTAACAATGCTGATTTCATTACTTCCTCAGTAACATGATACCTAATCAACTCGGTGTCCTGCGCTGCAGCACAAGGATCTTAAAAATAAGCAGTTTTGGAAGGGAAAAATACCTTCATTTTTCAGATATTTTATTTAATCTGTTAAACTCATGTGTTTGGGACAGTTAAAACCATTGGTAATACTGAATCCTGTGCTTGAGCTGGGTGCTGCAAAAGAGATCTCTCAATGTGCCGTGGAATCCCTGCACCTTACACGTACACAGACACACAAAAAAAATCTGGATGAGTCTGCACAGTCCCTCTCCCTAGACCTTTTTTCTGCTTTTGATAAATGATTACTGTTCCTCACCAGCTTTATTTGCTGACTTATACAACTCCCCAATTTTTTCTGCCCTCCCCGGCCTGCAGGTTGCCTCCTGTCATTTTCAAGTTTGCTTGCAAAGTTAGCAGCAACAGTGAGAGGTTTAGGAATGTCCAACATGGAGGCAAAAGATGACATGCCTAGTTTTGCTTGCTTGAGTGGGGAGGCCTGTGTGTGGACAGTGCCAGCTGGCTGTTGGTTTTCCACGGGCTCTGCGTGCAGAGGCCTGCTTGTGAAGCAGCACCTCTAAGACTAACTGGGCCCTCATATTTGCAAATCCCCTCTGGAAATACATGTGCTCTGGTGCTCGTGCTACATGGGGATCCAAGACCTGTGTCTTTAGGTAGGAGCAAAAGAGCAGGGCTGTGGGATTTCTTCGGGCAGTGAAAGGGGATGGCAAGGCTTGCCTGCAGAGATCAATAATAATGGGTTATCCCACAGCAATTGCTGCTGTGGGGGTTAATCTTGGGAACAAAGCAAGCTGTTTTCTTTTAATTAGTATCATGTACTCCCAGCTTATGTTGTAATAGGATTAAGTGGTCTCAGCATGGCCTTGGCAGGGTTGCACATACCCCAGGGCAAGAAAGTCTAAACTCCCTGTCTGCCCCAGGCATCCTCACGTCCTTGGAGCTGGCACCTGAGGAGCACGGCTCCATGGGCACTTTGGCAGGTGCAGCGTGGCTGAATCCAGACCTAACACAGGCTGCCTTAGTTTGAGATCCAGTTATTTTCCTGTAAGGATGTATTTACCTGCTTACTTGAATTAAAAAGGAGCAAAAGATGAACTAGAATACTGCATGCACTGGTGCAAGTATTGTACTGCATTTGTCTCTGAAGAAAACTGGGCAGGAGCCATTAGGAATTCAATGCTACCTCCCTGGTCAGGAATATTTCCATCCTCTCTCTTTTGTCATCTTCCTTTCTCTCTTCTGTATATGGCTTGGTCATACAGGGACATGTAGTATCTAACACAGCGTGAGAGTGTCCTTGTTCATATGGTTGCTTATTCCAGGCTGATTTGTTGCAAAGCTAAGGAGGCCGAGAGCCTGAACCAGGGTGGGATGACAGCCAGGGCTAGACTGGTGTAAGCAGCAAGCTTCACACTAGGAGCAGGGGTCTCATGGTGAGACATGAGTGCCTTCTCACTTTTCCTTCTCTGCAAAGAAAGCACAGCTTTTCATTCACTCTGACATCCCACCAGCTACATCTGCTCTGCTCATATGCCAGCTCTCCTGGCAGGTCTGAGGTACGGAAGTTGTGGACCCACATTTTGATGACTGCCCAGCAATCATCACAGAGAAAAAGTGTGTGCAGATCCAGGATGAGGATCTCCTCTCGCGGGTGCCTCCTAAGGCAGCTCTGTGGAAGCGAGTTCCAATTAAAATCAATGACTTTAGAAGACCAGTGCTGGAAGTTGTTTTGTTCTAACCCACGCATCTGTTTTCTTCATGGAAATGCAACGTGTCTCTGTCAGGGCTATAAAATACCTCTTTTACAGAAATTGATAAATTAATCATGAATACATCAAATGGCATTGCCACATATACTGAACAGAGAACAAAAAGGCAGCAGCAGCTTGTAATAAAATTCCTTTTATTGAAGCAGTAAAGATCCACGTGATCTGCCACCTACCCTTTAAGATAGTAATAAAAGTGACTCAGCTTGGCAGCACTGGTAACAAGTGGTAGATGGCTTTGGAATTGTTTTGTTAGAGGAAAAACACACATTAAATACAATCTTGGATTGATTTGGTATTGACTCCTGAAGTAAGTGTGAGGACAAGGAGGATCTGCCTTTACTGCTCCAAGGCTGATGTTAAACATGCAGTGTGAAGAAAAAGCATCCTCCTCTGCTAACGCTACCTCTCTCTGCCATCTTCCTGGGGAGACACATGTAAAGCAGAGCTGAACAAGCAAACAAGTACTTGTCTTGCCAGAGGCTGCAGGGTGAGGCTGTGGCAGAAAGGGGGAGATGAGGCGCTCTGTTACCTTAACTAAGTGCTCACCTCTCGTAGAGTTTTCTAAGTCAAAATCACTGCTTCATGCTTTTGCAATGGAAAGCATTATAGCAGAGTGGGATGTTGAACTCTGCTACAAGAAATGGCATCAGGAAATAGAGACCCCTTCATCCCACTTTCATTCAGCTGCTTCTCTGTCCTCTTCTCCAAACACTGTGTATTTGTAAGAGCTCCATAAGAATAACCTGGTGATGTGCTTACCTAAAACCAGCAGACAAAAAGCCATTTACAAGGCATTGGAGCAGATGGAGCAAAACGAGCAGGGGATTGAGCTGGAAATGCTTGAGATAGGCAAGCAAGGCCAGTGCTTCCATGATGATGAGGGTGGGTGCACCTCCCATGAGTGAGCACAAAGTGGGGGGGTGGCAGGACAAATGAATGCGACAAGTTGCAGAAACAATAATGTAACTGGTCTAGGCAGGGATCCTTGTGAATAATGAGAAGTAACACATCTCTGCAGCAGTGTGCTTCCTCTGTGGAGGAGGATAACAAAGGCCACTTTAGAGGTTCATTTTTTGTGCAGGCTGGCAGAAGTTCATGCCTAGATGCTCTAGGGGAGGAAACATCTACTGGTGTGACTGGTTGTACATTGTGGAGGCTTGCAGAGAGCATATTGGTGATCTTTCTTCTGAAAAGGGGCAGCTGAGGGGTTATGGGATTTGTTCTCTGTGACCTGTCTTGTCTAGGTACTCACCTACTGAGTATGCCTACTGGACATACTCATTTCACGGCTACATGGTGGTGGTATTCCTCTTTGTTTCCCCACCAGAAACGGAATCTTCACTTTTCAAGCAGTCACCAAATCCATCCTCAGCTTTGACCAGAGTGCATAAAGCTCAGCTTTCATCTTTGACAGGGCCTACACAGCTTTGGCTTTAGGACAGGAAATCCTGCAGGTCCATACCCAGACTCATACAGTATTGCTTGGTAGTTTAGTTATCTGCCACTGCATGTTGTGCTTCAAGGTATCTGGAGTTCAGATTCAATCATTTGCAGGACGATGCCTTAAAGGGTATCTTAGAAGAGCAGAATTGAGCCCGTGCCTGTGGTGCTGCTGTGTGAAGTAGGAGGATGGCATGGATGGCTTTGGGAGGGGTGAACCAGTTCAGTTTAACGTGAAAACACTTTAGCCAGTGAAAACTTTATTAGCTTAGTTTGAGGAAAAGATGCTGAAAGTTGAAGAGGAAAGGGGATTTTAGCTGTTGTGCTGAAAATGCTTATTTCTCAGTGTTGGGGAGCAGGCAAGGTCTGCTGGTGTTAGCTTCACAGGGCAGAAAAATGTAAGTACTGCCCCTGCTGGGCTCTGCAGAGCTTCTTGGGAGAGAAGAGCTCAGGCAGGAGGGCCCTGCATCCCAACCAGCAGTCAAAGAGGGCGAGGAACTTCTGTTAATAGCCCGCTGGAGAAAACAGCTCAGGTTTTCCCAGAGCAGCACTAAGCTGTAACAGACCTCTGTTAGCAACCTCTGGGGATGAGAAGTTGTTCAACCTTGTCACCTGGTACAGCAACAGCCCTATTCGTTGTAAACAGAATATCTCAACGCACTGCATAGCAAGCGAGACCTCTCCAACGTCAGCCATCTCCAACATCAACCCGCTTGCTGCACCCACACTTCACACAGTGATGCTTCTGTGAGCTGCTGCAGATCCTCCTTTTTAACATGCAAAACTCCTAGCGGTTCCTCCTCTGCCAGTGTTTTAGATACCGAATGGGGATCGTGTTTTGTTTGTTCTCAATGAGTATGTTTGCTGTAACACAAACATACAGCAGTATGCACCTTCTCAGGGCAAAAACTACCACAGCAAGGGACTCTACTGCACATGCCTGAGGAGCAAGATGGGAACAAACAGCATGTGACAGACTTTAGCCGTGTTTTCTAATGCCAGGCTGGAAGGTGCTTAGCTGCTAAGCTGGATGTAGGAACCTAGACAGAACAGAGCTGAAGAGATTTCCATGGATCAATGTGCTTTGGTTACCAGGGCATTAAGCAGTCTGCTTCAGTCCTTTTAGAAATTCATTTATATATATATATGCAACAGTTGATCCAGCTCTGACATAGTTTCTGGAAGCTAAATGAGATTTCTTGGGAGTGTCTTGATCTTGGGGGGACGTAAGATCTTGAGGATCTGGGTAAAGGGTGTCAGCCGTACAAAGCACACCTCCAAGCATTACCTCAGGATAAGCAATGTGGTTTGCTGTGTGATGTCATTTCCTCAAAGAAAGCACTAATCCATGCTTTTTAAAATGAGGTTTGAGTGTGGTAAAAGAGGAAAAAGTGGAGAGGAGAGAACTTTCCCCTGAAGACTATGGTGAGCAGGTGTCTAAAATGGGAAGGGGCGGTGGAAGAAGAGCAGGGGCACAATATCCATCAGAGAAGTCAGCTTGCTACTCACAGTGCAAAAATTGTTTTTTAGGTTCCCTCCAGCCTGTTTGTAAGACCTAGTGATTCATGTTACTAAGGATGAGTCATTTGAAACAGTGAAAAACTGGCCATGAAAATATTTACCTTAGTCTTCATCACAGATTTTCTGTCCCTGTTTCTTTAGTCAGAACAACCCATCATTTTGTTCTTTCTGTTCTTTGATCTCGTTATATCAGTGGTTTCGATAACCTGGCACAGATCAGATGTGATGGGTAGAAGAAACAGGAATGGCATGGAGGTACTATCTGGATACAGGGATTTGCAATGTGGAAAACATTCTGGCAACTTATTCTAGGAGAAAATGTTTTGAAGTTATTTTTCTTGTATCAAAGAGATCCCATAATGAACCAAACTCATGCATTTATACTTGCCATATAATGAACACAGGAAAAGAGATGTTCAGGCTTATGACAGTAAATACAAGTGTGATGCACGGCTACTTAGTGCTCTGAGAGCTCACATCATCCCAGTGCGATCCTCCTTGTGGCATTGCTCTGGTCTGGATGCCTACAGTCTTTCTGTGGCTGACAGAGAACACAGTAATGGTTAGATTAAGGTTAAACATGTCCCAAGATTCCAGGTTATGTTTTCTCAGCTTAGCAGTCAATATCCACCTGGACAAATCTCATTGCTTTAGCTTCAGCTCATGCTTTTGCAGCAGGCTATACTGATGTGACAGCCTGACTCCTTCAACTCAGTGAAGTTTAACTGTAAAGTATATAGGAGCCAGTATCAGGCTTCAAGTGTGCAATACTGTGTCAATTATGGACCCCCCTCTTTGGCTTCACCAGTTATTGCTGGTGATCTTGTAATAAAGCTCCCTTGCTATTACCACGTTAATAAGCTGTAGTATTACAATTTACGATCAGGGTGATGATAAACACTTGTCCCGAGTTGTTGGCCTCTGTGTAAGACAGGATGAAACGTCCTCCCACCAACCTTTGAGGCAGTGTAAGGCAAATCCCAGTATCTCCTACCACAGTAAAAGCCAGTCCTGTTTGTTTTCAGATCAAGTGAAAAGTAATTCTTCATCCCTGGAGACATCCAAGGTCTGGCTTGATGGGGCTCTAAGCAACCTGATCTAGTTAAAGATGTCCCTGCTTCCTGCAGGAGGGGTGGAATAGATGATCTTTAAAGGACCCTTCCAAACCAACATGTTCTACTCTAATATTCTAATTCTATTCTAACTTGTATGGTAATGACATGAAGCTATCAAAATGCCCAATTCAAGGCAGGCAGGAGCTTGGAAACCACCTTTAGTCCAAAGCAAAGACTGAGAGGTCATGTCAGGTCCTAAGGTCTTCACAGAAAATTATGTACAGGCTGCTCTTATCCTATTTTGATGGTCTTTGTTCTTTAAGATAACTTTCTTATTAATGCAAATGTATAAGTGTAACTCCTTGGCTTTTCCTACACCTTGCTTTTCTTCTTTATTTCTTTAATATAAAAGTGAAGGTGCTGCACTTTTTCTCCTATTCCAAATAATTTCTCATTGTCTTCAGCTTTCATTTTAAAATCCTGAGCTAAGCGTTCCCTGAAGGCTCTAGTTTTGCAATAACTTCAAGTTGACCTAACATAAGCGTATTCTCCTCCTTGTGCCTCTGTTGCTCGTGCTTTAGGTTCTGCTGCTGCACGTGTGACAATTTCACTTTGATTGCTTTCCATTTTCCCCTCTGCCTACAGTAAATTTCACCCACCCAGATATTCATCCATTTTTTGATCCTTGCTCTGCTACAATTCAGTCTTAATGTTATCTTCTCTCCAGCCCTGTTTCTCTCAAACCTAAATCACAAAATCTCAATTAACCTAGGTCTATTGCCTACAAATGAAGAACTTCTTTTCTCCTGGGGTCTCTCAGGTTCTAAATGTCCACTAGGATGGATTCTTATTACCTATCTTGTTTTCATGTTGATTTTCTGGTTTCATCTTCCTGAGTTTTCTTTGGGCTTGCTCCTGCCACTGTCTCTAAGCTGGACCCCAAAGCCACTTGGGCACCTCTCACAGGGGCTTTGTGCAAAACAGAGACCTCCTGCAGTAGAGGGCTGCACTGCCAGCCTTGGGCTGCAGCAGGATGCCTGAAAAGCAAAGCCTCCCTCTGCACACTCTGACTGCACAGTCCCTTAGCATCACTAGGAGTAGAACTGTCATGGTTTAGGGCTGGGCCGACCACTAATCCTGGACAGACACTCTCTATTAACCCCTCTGCCCTCCCCAGAAGGGAAGAGAAAAGAGAATAAGGGAGAGAGACTTTATGGGTTGGAAAATAAAACTAACAAGTTTAATAAAACAATAATACTTATACTGCAGGATAATATTGTGAATAGGAAAATAATGAAATATATACAGATACATACAAATATCTATACAAAACCAATATAAAATCCTCCCCCAATGATGAATACGTCACCAGAGGCTCTGTGGAGCAGGGCACTGGAAAAGTCCCAGACCAAACCCAGCAGCAGTGGGAGCTGATGCAGGAACACACAAATCAGGATCAGAGGCAGATGAACCAGCAGGGTTCTGCTCAGACCTCAACCACTCCAGGATCGAGATGGTGCTCCAGCCCCCTGTTCTACAAGGCCAGGCTGAGAGAGTTGGAGTTGTTCAGCCTGGAGAAGAGAAGAGAAGGCTCCAGGGAGACCTTATAGCAGCCTTTCAGTACTTAAAGGGGCCCTATAGGAAAGGTGGAGTGGGACTTTTAATCAGGGAGTGCAGTGATAAGATGAGGGGTAATGGTTTTAAACTGGAAGAGGGTAGATTTAGATTAGATATTAGGAAGAAATCCTTTACTGTGAGGGTGGTGAGACACTGGCACAGGTTGCCCAGGGAAGCTGTGGATGCCCCCTCCCTGGAAGTGTTCAAGGCCAGGTTGGATGGGGCTCTAAGCAACCTGGTCTGGTGGAGGTGTCCCTGCCCATGGCAGGGGGTTGGACTGGATGAGCTTTAAGGTCTCTTCCAAGCCAAACCTATGATCCTCTTATCAGAAGAGGACATGGTGAGGTTATGAACCCAAGTATGTGGTGACTCAGTTGAGTTACTGAGTCACTGAATTATTCCAGCATAGAAATTTTATGCCCATTTATCAAGTAGTTTCTTCTGTTCCTTCACTCTTCAGAGATTTTATAACAAAACAGAGGAATCTTTTTTCCATACAAGTCTATTAACCTTATACTGAGTTTCTATTTTTGAATTGTATATTTGATTTTTCCTGTGTGGAGGTTCGCTTGGGGAGCTCTTGGTTGGCACTTGTTAAATCTGTTTGCAGATTACTAAATCCTGTTGTATAAGAGCACATTCATGTAGCCAGGGGCCATACAAATACCTAGATAAATGCACATGAGAATAAATTGCTTCTAATGGCTTTGTCCTTCTGTGCAAACAACAGTTGCTTTCCTGACAAGGAAAAGTATTGCAATAAACATAAAATACAAAAATATGAACAATTGGAAGTACTTATATCAATTAAAAATAATTCTAAAGAGAAAAGGCAAGAAACTTAAAGCATTTAGTACTATTTACATGTGATGTCTGCCATTCAGTCTTTGTTTAAATGTTGATAGGAGATTCCGGCAAGTACAGGTAACTGAGGAAGGTGGCTTATTCCATTGAGACATGCTTGGCTATCTGCTGAGGTGGCGTGCTCCAAAGTGATCCCATCTTAGGGGAGGAACTGAGATGTACCCAGCTGGGGGTATTCCTTCCATAAACTAAAACTGAAAAGGCTTTTTTTTCCTGTTTGAAGCCCTGCTTCCATCAGAACCTTGAATAAGTGAGCAGAAAGATGAGTGATAAGCAGATGTTCAACTGAAGGTTCTGTATGACCTGGCAGAGGTGAGCAGGCAAGAACAAGGATGATTACAGTGGAAAATGAAAAGAAAATGAAGACAACTGAAAATGAAGAGTTTGACATAGTCCTGAAACGGAAGTATTTTTCTGCATATTCTCCTGCCACAACTGCACTATGCATCTGCCTCATTCTTCATTATAAGTTTTAGTGGCAAAGAGGGAGCACGAGCTGAGAAACCACCCCAAAATGCATGCTTTTCAAGTGTAATTAAGTCTTATTTGACCGCTGTGATGACTCTCTGAACTCTGCCCTTTCCTTCCCTATAAACACTTCTCCTGTGTGATCTATCTTCTGCTGCACCAATCCATTAATGCATCTGTAGCCACATAAAGTCCCAGACTGTTGAATTTACTCTCACTTGAACCTGCTGGACATACAAACCATGCCTGCCTTCACTAAAGAGTAACGCTTAGCTGACAGCTGCGTTAAGTCCCTCAAATAAGGCCTTGGGCACTGCAACAGGAATTCTTGGCTGAGGTTTTCAGGTACTGAAGTAATAAAAATAAATAACTACATTTTATCATGGTGATCTGCACGTTGATTTAGTGGTCAGCCCTTCTAGTGAGTCATCAACAAATAAACCGTAACGTTATAGATATAAACTTGCTCTAATTGGATTTGTGCTGACGATCTCTGTTGCTTACTGTTCTCACATAGTTGTTTGGTGACGTGCAAAAGGATGAGAGGAAAGGCTTACCCTTCAGCAAGGGAAGTAATTGCTTCCAGCACACAAGGACAGTCACTGCAACAGTCTCAAAATAATAATGCAGCAACCTGCAGGCAACATTTGCCTTCAAGCAAGCAACAAGACTGTGTTTACATCCCCCTGAATTCTCGTTACTGAGCTACCTGCGATAGCTGTAGTATAAAGGCTATCAGAAAAAGCTCTGCTGATTTGTGTCAGGCACTCCATCACGGCATGCAGGAAAGCAGAGTTATAGGAGTGCTAGTTTGTCAAGGAAGGACCGCAGCTTTGCCTGGCTCCATCTGCACCAGCCACTCTGGGAGTAGCAGTACTTACACGTTTGCAGGGTCATGGCCCATGCTGGCAGTAAGGACGCAGAGTTTCTCTTCCAGTTCCATGTAAGACAAAACTTCACACATGGCATCTGTAGCTATTTGAAGGAGACAGTCCTTATGCTTTTCTTGTGCTGTCCTTACAAAAAAGCTTCGTGTCCTCCAGTGGCACTTCCATGTTTCACTCTATCTTTTCATTCTAAGACTCTTTCCCCTGCATTGGCTGTGACAGGTATGCAAACTTCTCATGAAGTAGTTCAGAATAACTAGGCAGATCTCAAACTTATAAACAAGTTGCAGGGCACAAAACAGAGAACAGCTGCTGGGGTGCAAGGGGGACAGCACAGACAGATCACTGGAACTGAAGCTCACTGCAGCCCCTTCCTTTAAATAAAGCAACCAGTACAGCAGTACGGGCTGGAGTAGGGAAATTCACCTAATACCCAGTAGTGATTCCCTAAAAATAACATGGCTGTAAACTCCTTCTAGAGTGCAGTTGTGGCATTGCAGGCTTGTGTTGACACCCTCTGAAACTGGAGCTAGAGGGAAGATGCAAAGCAGGCTTCTGTGACACTCGTTTCACTTCTGAAATCTACCACTATGTAAATACAAGTCTATGTTGTTCTTGTTTTTCTGCTGCTATCCTAGGGTCTACGCTTAGTGCCAGGAAAGGTCTCCAGAACAGTGACCCTTAAACAAATATTTCAGAATCTGGTTAGAAAACAAAGACTAGAACTGTAATTATGAGGAGTTTCATTGGGGATGATGATGCTAAGTGTTACCTGTGACAGCTGGGAGTTCATCTGTTAGTAATATCTGATACAAAACATAGCTTGTGTTGTCATGGGTCTTCTAGTTGGTTTTTTCTCATATCATGCCTGAACTTCAGGCATAAAGTGAGAGAAAAGAGAAATACTTCTTAAACAATTTACAGTAGCCCAACTAATGTACCCTTCCTCCTCCCCACTCCCAAAAAGCAAAGCCGAAGGCTACGGAGGGAAAAGGAATGCACTCAAACCATGCTAACTTCAACAGAAACCAGGAAGGCTGTCACCTCAAAATAACAGGTTTGCTCTCCCAAGCACCAGCTGATACAGAAAAGAGCTTCAGGGCACACAAGTGTGTGTGCAGTAAACATCTGTGGTAGGAGGGGGAAGATTTAAGCAGGAAACTTCAGTGATGGTCACTCTAGTTTTGTTTTAAATCTGACATTTGCAAGCATTTCCTCACCATTTTTTTTTTCAAAGCAAATTTTCTTTCATTCTTCCACACAATCCAACTCTAGATGCACAAGTGAAATTATTTTTTAAGAGGCAGATATAGAAACAGGAGAGTTGATGCATCCATTCCAAGGGTGAGGTTTCTTTACGTAGCTGATAGCTGTCATACAGTCACTGTGCTTAGTTGCTGTTGGACTGACAGTCAAAGGCAAGGTTTTCTTTATTGGTGCTAATTAGTTTATCTGTTTGCTGCTGGTAACAAAACCATGGAACACTATTAGGGTCAGAAGACATAGGAGCTGCAATGAAAATACCAACTTAACATCTATGTGGGACTACTGAGTTATTGTCAAATCCTTGCTAGTCCTACTTGCTAGCTGGAGTGAGAACAGCACCTGAATTAGCTGCTAAAAGCATCTTTGTTTTCCAAAGTCAGAATAATTACCACTCGTCCTAAATTAATTTTCTAGCGGAAAGCCTCAGTAATGTGTGACAGCACCAGCACTACTTCGTCTCATGGTGACTGATAAGTTTGGAGACCAAGAGAATGTCTTTTTTAACGTTAAGCTGCTTTTGCTATGCCAAAATTGGTTCTGTAGTCTCACATTTGAACAAGGGCATCATTTTAACAAATAGGCTTCATTAGGGTTGCAGGGTAAAATTTAGACAAACCAATAAATGTTGGAGTTTGGTTAAATTAGGATCTTAACTCTGACAGGGCAGCCTTTCAAGGATATGTGATTTCATACAATTCCTTGATAGTATTATTTCTGCCAATAATATTTGGGTTGTGAAACAATGAGGTGCCCTCTTTTTCACCGGTTATAGAAAAATATGCAAGGTGCAACCCTATTTGGAAAGTTCTTTTCTTCTATTGTTGATAAATGATAATTCAAACATTTAACGCACGTTCAGCTCTACAAATGTCATTGACAGTGGAGGAATACCTGGTCTCCTGACCCATGCAGCTGAAATAGGTTCTAAAACTAGGATAAATTAAAGGATAACTTAAATTTACGTTTTCAAACTGCACATGGAGGTGTGTTTTGCTTTAACTGATGCAGTTTCTCCTATAACTGAGCCTATGAAACATTTCCTTTTTGAGCATCATCAAAAACCTCCTCAGAGCTCTGCTTCTAGAAATAAGGAGAGCGAGTGGGTTGCGATTAGAGCTGCCTAAATAAGCACAGACTTTTGGATCAATGGCTAAGCTGGAATATCTGAGACTCAAAGTGAAATTCTCTTGGATTTATTTTCTCAGTAAAATAAGGAAGAGATCTCCTTACCCGTGACTGTTTCTCTTTACTCAAAAGCAGAAAGTTTACTTTATTTTAGCATTCAGCAATTTGGCAATTTTCAAAGCAAGTATCAGCTAAATGTCAAAGTGTTTTGACTCTCCTGTTTTTTCCTCTTTGGTCACCATTAAGTGTTAAATCTGAACTGAACTCATGAAAGCTTTCTCCACCCGTTTCCTGTTCTCAAAGGAGGAATCTTTCAACAAAATACTTACTGAAGTGTACTTATAAGGAAGTTCTTTACTGAGAGGGTCGTCAGAAGCTGGACCAGGCTGCCCAGGGAAGCGGTGGAGTCACCATCCCTGGATGTATTTAAGGAGCGGGTAGATGAGGTACTTAAGGATATGGTTTAGGGGGTAGACAGGAACGGTTGGACGTGATGATCTCAGAGGGCTTTTCCAACCGAGCGATTCTGTGTATGATTCTGTGTGTATAACTCCAACATCAGTTGCAGGAGTCCAGTCAGAAGTAGGTCTTGTGGCCTCTGAACAGGTTGGGCATTGAAATCTTTGTCCGAAGGATGGCGAATTCAACCAACCTCCACTGATCCCACTTGCTTAAAGATTTAGATAGGTCTTTTTCTGCATGTTAAGAGCCTGGTCCATGAGAGGCTCTGATTTTCCTTGGCTGAGGCTGGGATTACTGCTCCCAGAGCTGATGGTGCTGCCTGGGGTCCTGTTGCACCAGGTGCAGAGGATAAAGCTGATCCTGCTGCAGGGAGTGGAGTTGCCTCTCCAGGCATGCAGATAGGTGATGGTGAAGGAGACAAGCAGCCAAGGCCCCCAGGATGGTGGGCAGCTACCACTGCATGGGGGGCAACAGCAGTGACGTCCAGGTGCCAAAAGCTGTCAGCTTTGTGTTGCTGCTAAAGCAAAAGAGAGGCTTGAAGAAAGGATCCAAAAGGGAATGAGGAGCCCCCTGTAAATGCTGGCAAAACTCTCTCTCTGCAAACCTGTGGGGCAAAATGACAGGGATAGAAATAGCTGTTTGAAGCTCCCAGTGGGCAATGAAGGCTGACAGTGCTCTTCTGCTGAGGGGAGGCCAGCATATCTGCCTGGCCCCTCTGCACCCGCTGTGCCCATCGGTAGCAGATCAGGGCATAATGCTGTGTAGGAAAGCTGAAGAAGAGCTGAAGGTTAGATGAGGGAAAATAAACACAAAGATAGTTGTGTGCAGCACTGGTGCTCGCTGTGGTCCAGAAACAGCTTTCCAGTGCCTGTGGAACCCTGGAAGATGGGAGAGGTCAGAAATTCAAGCCACCTCCTTTCTGCCAGTGTGTTAGGATGACTGGCCAAAGAGATGCTAGTCAAATAAATCGGATTTCTTTGTAGCTTGAATGTGCATCCATTCTGGATCTGGGAAACACCAGAATCAAGCATATTGAGCCTTACTCTGGATTATTTCTTTTTTCTCTGGTTCTGGCTGGAGATGTGGCCCAGGTACCAGGTTCAGGTCAAATGCTGGTTCCCTGAAATTTTCTTGCACAGCAATCCAAGTTGTAATTTCTCCCAGTTTTTACACAGTGGCACAGTAGTGTTTGGTATCTCATGGAAGTGCACAGCCTCGGTCCCCAGCTCGCACATCTGAGCAGCTGCGACTGTGTTAAGGGTTGCAATGTGCTTCCTAAAGAACTCTCCTCACATTGCTTTTAGGACAACGGAGAAGTGCACGTGTGTGAGTTCATGCATACGGGTGTAGTTTTCAGTGGTGAAAAGGGGTTTTTGCTTTAATTGGAGCTAAGTTATTTAACGAAAAGGCTTTATGCATTCATTGGTGTGGCTGCCAAAATTTGTAAACTGTGTGATTCAATAATTTTTCTTCTTGTATTCTGATAATTGCTGTGAAACAAGATAATGTGAGAAAACACACTTCTTTCAATGCTGAATTGTAGATGTGGAACATTTGACTTAATAGATTCATTAAAATACTCAACTTTTAGCTTTTCCCATTCAGGAGGAAGGTTAAAATCACAACTTGGGCTGACACAGAATTTTAGAGTCAGGAATATTAAGAATTATCACATTGGAATATTTTAGCATTTTTTTTTTTTAAAAAAAAGCTGGGTAAAGCAGGAAGAGGAAACTTTTGAACATATTTTCTGTTCTATAAAGCCCAAAAGGAACATCTTTGCATGAGGGTTTCCTTTTTTGCTTAGATTTATTGTTTCAAGTTCTAAAAGGCCCTTCAGCAGACACTTACCATTGATGTTTAAGGAAGGGTGAATGCTAAACTGCCATATGGAACTGTTGCAAAGGAACATGGAAGAGTCAAAGCAAATGACTCTTAACCTCACTGTTCTGATAATTTAAAGTCTATGTCTTCAGCTCTGTCCTTAGGTTGCCCTCTACCTGCTCATAGCCCATCCAGTTGTGTGCCAAGCTGTGATCTCCTCTGCCTGCTCCGGTCTGCCTGGGCATCTCTTCTGCCCCACAGTGTTCCTGACCCACCAGACCCAAAGCATAGCTGCTTCTTTCAGCTTTTGCCCTCTCTCCTTTGCTCATTTAGACTGAAAACACCTGAAATGCGTGTTTCCCCAAGCACTCTGGACTGTGCCAAACTGCATAATGTCTTAAAATTCAGGTTTCTGAGACAACTTTTTTGAGGCATAAACCCATAGTACAAATCTTATCTTGCTAGTCCAGCACTGAACTTCACAGCTCCTTTATTTTATGACATAACAGTCCCTGGGCTCCTCTTGTTAGAGAGTTGTGTTATAAATGATTGCAAACTGATCTATTTTCCTTTCTACTTAGCAGCAGGAAGCAAAATTGAAGTTCCTTTGCACCTGGTGGGACACAAGGGATGTCCAGGAGTGAGGATGGCACAAGATGCATTCTCTGCTGTAGGCAGCAGAAATAAAATGTCTTTTCAGGCTATTAATGAGTTATGACCTCAAAGAAAAATAAAAGATACTCTGGAAGCATTAACTGTAAGGACATGGGGAGGCTGGGGTTTTGTTCCACTGTCTGTTTAAGGGAGGAAAAACTTGGCAACCAACTACTAGAGTGAACTACTTATCTTGAAAAGGATGCAACAGGTCGAAGGTCAGTGAGATGTTATCAACTTCTCTTTGTGACCATGATAGTGTCTCGCAGTACATATCCTCCTTCATAGGCAGGAAAGGCAGATGACTCCAGCATCATGAAAACCAGCTTGATGTATCACCACTATTTTCCCCCCAGGGAACCACAGAAGAAGAGTCCTTTTGAGACAAGTTTGTAACAACGTCCTGTAAGTGCATGAGGTCTCGTGGGCGCTTGCTGCCCTGCTCAGCAGAAAGGCGCTTTGTTTCATGGCTCTGGCTTTGGAATAGGAGGCAGAAATTGTGAAGAAGCACACAGAACCTATTCCCCAAACTTAACCATTAATGTGCTTACATTAAATGGAACTATCATGTCAACACTGCCAACCAACTGCAGCAGGTTTTACTTAATTTGTGGCCTGGTTTGGTAACACAATAGTAATTAAAATGCACTATCCTCGTTAGAAGAAAGGAAAGGTTTGTTGTACAAAAGACTAATTAGATTAGTTATACCCTCAATGTCAAGAGCTTTTGAACTCAAACCAATAACTATGTATAATTCATGAGCGGCTTGTTTTTCTTCTACATGTAATTACTAATCCAGAAAACAGCCACACAATAAATTGTGATTTACTTTCAAGAAGCCTGTAGCTCCTCACCTGTGCATTAAAGGAATAAATCAGGTCTTACCCCTTAAAACAAAAAACCAACAAACAAACAGAGATAGAAATGATCACAAGGAATCTAGACCATTCTTCCTCCACAAAGCAGGAGAGACTACATTCTTAAAACCTGCTGGTAATGTGCTTGCTGGTGCTGTCTCCCTCTTCTGTCCTCTCCTCTTAAAGTGCTGGTGGTGGATATCCCATGTGGTGTCTACAGAATCCACTGCAGAGCTTTACTAAAAAGATGATTTCTGCCCCCTTGGGCTGTAAGCTGCCAGCTCCTCTGGGGCACTTTGAGACGCATAAATCCCTTTCTACCTAGTATGCTCCCAGCATAGTGATCAGACACAGCCTTGATGGTGTTATCAGTACTCCGTAACCTGCCCAGACAATATGGGTTTATTTAGCTGAAAACAACAAACCCAAATAGAAGAACCATGTGGTTGAGGCACACTTTAAGAAAAACACCAAAACTATTATTTTAGGCTGTTTTCTCCTGAGACTGTGGAAGGTTTCCCTCCTGATTTTAGTTGCATAATTATAAAATTTGACTCAGCTATTGAGTTTTATGGCTGTTCAATCTGACAAAGCTAACAAAACGATAGAGCTTGTACCCTGATTGCTCAGTGATCACAAAGAAGTAAATCACATGGAGGATGCTTATTCAGTTGTGTAACTCCATAGCAGTTTTTGCCTCCTAGGAATGAAAGGAAGGACTCGTAGTGATGCCAGAAGTAACTAGCAATCTGATGACCAAAGATGAATGAAGAAGCTTTGGGCTAAATCTAATGCAACTACGATGCTTTAAGGCAGTTCATTTTTGTCCATCTGTGTTAGCAGAGGATTTAATCCTCCATGTTCAGAGGACATCACATTGGAAAAGCACTTCCAGATGAGAGTGTTTTTCTCAATCTCCTCCTCATCCACCCTTAAACAGCAAAAAAAAGGAAATGGCAATGTCCAGCTGGCTTTTTTGCTCCCCAGAAGTCAAGCTGCATAAAAAAATACCTTTGAACTGGCCCTGTGGTGCATAGCTCTGACACTTGCCCATGCCACAGCCTGGCTAGAGAATAGGTTTCTATGGAAATGCCCCTGCCCAGTGCTGTACCGAATGTTCATTGGGATGGGGCTGATACATAGTGTTGCAGCAGGGAGCTGAGGATCTGGAAGCTCTAAGTCAGAGGTAAAAATAAGACAATGAGATGTTAATCTTTTCAGATAGCAGTATGCTGTACAGTTTCCCAAACCTGACCATCTCTCTGCACACCCAGGCAGGGCCATGCAAGTGCTGGGTCTATTGCACAGAGACACATACCCCATACATCCTGGAGGGTAACACAGGGTCTTCTCAGGGCCAGGGAAACAAACGGTAGGATACTGCAGACGCATCACTATGCTTGTCACTGCAGCGGAGAAAAGGCACGTCTGAGAGCGATTCGAGATGCAGCTGCTGAATGGTTAAGTGCAAAATGGCTCTGTTGTTACCGTGAACTCTCGAGGAGGGGAAAAAACCTCTCTTCTGTTGATTTCCTCAGTGTATGTCCTAGTTATGCAGGCTGCGTTCTAGGGGGTCGGGACTTGAGCCAGTGTTTGGCAACTTCAGAAATCAAAAACTTAGCACTTTGGCTCATTTGCAAGTACCGTATAATGAGCTTTGAGAATTCCTTAGTCTGAGTTCGGTCTCATAAGGAGTTCTGGAGCCCATGTATATTAGGGCAGCATAAATGACAGATGAGTCAAAGCCTTTTTCAGTCCCTTCTCTTTAGAACCTGAAGAAGAATTGTCTGACTTGACTGTCTGTGCTCTCCTGAAATTAATTAGAGCTTTACTTCCACTACTTCAAGTCTGCGTGAAAGTTTTTTTCCTACTCGTCACAGTGACAGTGAAAAGCTTCTTAACAATATTGATCAGCAGGTTCAGCACTTCCTGGTTCCACAGAAAAAAAATAAAGTTGAGAATTTGGGATCTTTATCCCCCTGTTTTCAGATTCTAGGAAGGTAACTAAAATCCTGAAGATGGCAAAAAAAAATCTGTAAAGAACTTGGATTCAGCCTTATTGTGCTAAGAGGAGACACATCCAGTAGGTTGGAGACTACAAAACCAAGCCAGAGCATAACTGAAATAAGCTTCAAGGCTCTTCGTGTGAGCCTTCTGACTGTGTCAGATTAGGGATTAGATATTGGTTTTGATCTCATTTGTCTTATTTTGAAGCCTCTTTTTTTTATTATTATTTTTAGATGCTTTTCAGATATTAGTTTGGTTTTGGAAAGCCATGACATGACCATAAACCAAACCCACCAGAGTGAGCAGTTGTGATGGAAAAGAAAGGAGAATGGTCCTGCTGGAGAAGGAAGTGACTCCCTGGGACCCAGGAAAGCTGCTTTGGTAGAAATATTCTAGTGTAATATCAACACGTCACTTCTCCAGTGCTTCAGGTACCCTTTTTCCATAGAGAGAATATTTCTTTACCCAGCAGGAAATTATCTGAGATACCTGGCAAGTAAATGGCCTTAGAAAGGCTGACTCTTACAACTGACTGAGGTTATCCTTCTCTCCAGTGTCACCGTGACTGCAGTCTCTGGAGTGGTAACAACATTTTCTGGCATCACTGAAATCAGGGCCGCAGGTGCCAGACTGAAATCGTAGAAAGGATCAATGGTGTGGCTGTGTGGCTGTGTACTTGTGAGTTCCTACCTAGTAGCTGAGTCACACCTTGATATTCCTCCAAAGGGCAGTGGTACATGTTCTGGACATGGGACATTGCCAAAAGTTATACTGTGTGCCTTCTGAAAAATGGTGGTGTTACAGCTCTTGCTGCAGTAAGAAACATTTTCTTGGAGTTCTGCCTTAGGGCTTGAAGCAGATCATAGGACTACCTACATAACACCAGCCAAAACAGTCCCTTCCTGAAGTCCCCTCCAAAAGGAAAACTAGGAACTCTGGTATTGGCCACATCTGTGTGACAGTGAGGAGTGAGAATCAAATCTGAGCAAGATATTTGGGCCAGTAAAATCCAATCTGCTTCTTATTATGTCATTACTCAGGGTTATCTACCCCGAACAGTGGGGCAAGTCACACGAACAAGTGCCTCTCTGTGTCCAGTTTCTTTAATAATTAACAAACTAAAGACAAACACAGGCTATCCAAAGCTTGGCTGTTTCGTAATGCTAAATACCAGCTGCATCCTATCCTCATAGTGGTTTTGATAAGGACAGCTAAATAAGTGCCGGGGAGGGGCAAGGCTGTTTTAACTCTCCTTTGATATGTACATCTTTATGTATTTTCTTATTTTAATTTTTATTTATGTAACTTTAGATGTGTAACTTCTGCGGCTACGTTTGGGCTTTAAATTGGACATGCATTTTTTAGATTTGAGTTTGTTCGCTGGGTGGATCTTCCCAAAGAGAGTCAACCCCACTGTTAATTAAAGAGCTCACCATTCCTGCAGGAGTTAATATTGTCATCTTAGCTGTTCTGACTCTGGTTTAAAATAAAATAAATGATTGAAGCACTGATTTCTTACAATTAGAAATTTGTCTGTGCTGTCACAAAACACAGTTGCATACTTGACCAGTTTTGGTGATATACCCCTTACTTATAATAAGATCTATTCCTGCAGAAATCTTGCTTTGCATGGTTGCTGTCTCTTTTGTCTATCATCCTCTTAGCCCCATTACAGTAAGCAGTATAAAGTATACTTTCTTCCGTATGTCTCTTAAAACGGCTTGTTATGAAGGAAGAATCAAGAGGAACACTTGATGAAGATTGTGCTGTGAGCTCTGCTGCTGTATAATGAAGGAAGGATTTGGGTCCTGACTTCTTGCAGCTGAATGGAAACACAAAAATTTTGTGAGGGGGGAAAAAACTTTCCAGGGTGACGTCCTGAGCTAGAAATAAGCACTTTGCTCTATTGAGTTCAAGCTTTAAAGTATAAATGAAGGAGCCTCTTGTTATTTTTTAAAAGGTGTGTGGGTTTGTATCCTCCCATCTCAAAGGAGGCTCAAGTGCCAAATCTGAATGTTTCACTGGGGAATAATGGTAGACAACTATTTGGATGTGAACCTGAGACAAAACCACAAGGGAGGGGGTGGGGAGGTGGGGAATGCAGCAAGTCTTTTGAGAGCATATTCTTCTCTAGCAGGAAAACAAGATGAGTCCTGAGCAGAGGTATTAAATATCTCCTATTAAGAAAAAAAGGGCCAAATTTCAATCGGTGCTCATATGAATCCCCAAAGCTGCACATGGCAAAGAACTTTACTCCATTTAGATCTCATCAGAATCTTTTCACTTCTCACCAGGAAAAATGTGATTCTGATCAGCAGCAGCCTCTATTAAATTCTGGTTTTATGCTGTCGTATTTGTCATTTTATGAGCTGGTGCTTGGTGCAAAAATAGAAATATTAATGCATGCTGATGCTCGTATTGGATCTAGCATACAGAGGAGCAGTTCAAGAGATAGAGACAACTGGCAGACTGCCATTTAGAGATGAGAAAATAATAATTCAAATGTGAAGAGAAAGTTACAAATACCCTGTATATGAGAGCAGTAAAATTCTCGTCTGCATTAATACCTTGCTATTTCTGGGTTACTCCAAGTCGGGTGTGTGTATTTGGAAAAAGGTATGTGTTCAGCTGAATGAAAAAGTTTGGGTTTTAACCAAACCAGTAGTTGCCAGGGATGGATCGAGCTCCTTGCTGGTGGAGATGGACTGAAACAATTTCAGCTGCTCAGGTTTCAGAGTTGTCTGGTTACTTTCAGGCTTCCATGTAAGTGATGCAAAAAACAGATAACGGGCTGGGAGCAAGGAGACTAAAGGTTATTAGTAGATGAGTCCTGAATGTGCATTTATCTCTGCCCTCAGCAGTTACAGCAGTCACTGCTGCTTGCTGGGGATTTTGTGTCCCTGGGAGAGGAGGCCATGAGAAAAACAAATCCGAGGCAACTCATACAGCTTGTCTGCTGAAAAGAAAAAGCACGACTGTTGTGAGAAATGCTACCTCTATAATGAGCACTTGCGTTACTCCTGGAACTTGGCACTTTGCTGGCTCTTCTCTGAAGGGACAAACTTCACAACTGAACTCTTTACCTGTACCTGGACAGCTGATGAGAAACCTTCTGCTCTTACCCCCACAGGAAAAACACGACTCCAAATAATGTTTGTTAGCAGACGTTTGTATTGCTTGTAAGGTAAAGAGTGTTCCATTAAACAGAAAAAATACTGAAGTCTTGACTTGAATTTAACCTTTGTATTGCTTGTAAGGTAAAGAGCGTTCCATTAAACAGAAAAAAATACTGAAGTCTTGACTTGAATTTAACCAGCATACATTGCAAGGAGCAAACTTGAAGAGAATTAAAAATTAGTAGTGAGACTGCAGCTAATTCAGAAGCAAGGAAAGAATAACGTAGTTTGCTCTTTTGAGGGACAATGCAGGTCACTTAACCTTTGGATTTATAGTCTCTTCTCCCAGTACTAAATCTAGTCTACCTACCGATTGTAGTATTTGCAAATGCAGTACCTCCTGTTTGTTAAGCTGCACTAGTGCTCAGCACAGCCTCTCTAAACTGAGCTGCTGGAGCAGTGCTGCACCCCGATGAACAATGTGTGCGCAGCACAGGCAGTCATGGCAGCAGCTGCAGCAGAAAAAGCCGTAGAAGCTGGCGGGGATGGGTTCCACGGCTGAAGTCTTGTTTACCTTCAGCATCACCCACCTAAGCTTGCCTCAGCGGAAACGACAGTGGGCTTATTTCAGTCTATGCAAAATCCTGGCACGTATGCAAATGCCCAGCACGGCTGGTCCAGTGCGGGGATGATGGAGCATCTGCGTCAGCTGCCATGCAGTTCAAACACGCTCAGCCAGTGCCTGAGTTGCCATCCTGCGCCATGGCAATGGCTGAGGAGGTGGTGAAGAGAAAGGAAGAAAGAGATATGAACAAGAACTACAGCTAGGAGGAAAAACGAAAGGAGCTGCATGTAAAGCTGGGAGAGGACTACAAGTGTTGCTGTCATGCCATAATTAGCATTACAGATCTTTATTTAGGGCAAAGAAACCTTCCTGGTGCCATACAACCCTGTATCGCCTGTGTAAATATTACTAGAACAACACTGAAGTTCTTTAGTGGAAGAAATGTCCATTTAGAGTTTTCATCAGAAATATGTATCTGTTTAAAAATATGATCAAATTGTTGGTTCAAAGGAAGCTGCATCGGTGTACTCAGGGTGCTATGATTCCTATGTCATTCATATGATGAATCCATCTGGAGAGAACCTCATCTATGAATCGGTTCTGCTTCGTTGCAGAGCTAATACTCTCTGGGTCTGGTAAATTCTTGTGACTAACAGATTGTTGGAAATACTGGAAATAGCTCATAGGGAGGGAAAAGGAAGGGAATCAAAGGAGACAATTTTCCAAAGCAGACCTTCTGCAGAACCAAGGAGGTGTTTTCTGAAAGTTTGCTTTGATCCTGTTTCTAGTGAAAAATACTGTGTAAAGAAAACTGTATGGCTTACAAGATAAAAAAAAAAGTCTTTAAAGAGATTGAATCCTTCTCCTATTTTACTGGACAGAAATACTTGTACCTGACTTTGTTCTCTTTGAAAAAAACTTATCAATAGATGCCCATATTAATTTCTGACTCTTGGTTCTACAGTAGGAAATATCATTCACTAGATAACACATAGCATTAAAGAAATGTTGCCTTACTGATATTACGAGGATAGCTCAGTGAAGATCAGTTATGTTCACTGTATGAAAAAAGTGATTCTATTGTGGTAAATGAGAGCCGTTAGGATGTTTTTAATCTGTGAACAAAATTGGATAGGATAGGAGGTGCTTTTAAACTGGTCTTTTCTTTCTCTGTAATTTCCTTCTTGTGGGTCTGGGAATTTTTGGTCTGGTTTTCTAAGGAAACGGTGCTTGTGCAATCCTGGTATTTGGATGTAGTCATGCATGTCTGTCCTGCTGTGGCAGCTTTCTAACCCAGCTGCAAATTCTAACCAAATCAGAGATCAGCAGCAGTCTCTAAACAAAATTTACCTCAAGAACATTTTCAAGTGTGTAGATTTGCTATGGATAGGATAGGAGGTGCTTTTAAATTGGTAATTTCTTTCTCTGTAATTTCCTTCTTGTGGGTCTGGGAATTTTTGGTCTGGTTTTCTAAGGAAACGGTGCTTGTGCAATCCTGGTATTTGGATGTAGTCATGCATGTCTGTCCTGCTGTGGCAGCTTTCTAACCCAGCTGCAAATTCTAACCAAATCAGAGATCAGCAGCAGTCTCTAAGCAATTTATATCCTTAGAAATTAGTGAAAATCAAGAGCCCATTTCAGAGCGGGGAGAGAGACAAGCTTTAAGAGTGCCCCTAACAAGGGAAAGCTCTCTACTGAGAACTCAGCCTTTACAAGGCACAAGAGATTCCACAGAAGAGCAGCTCTGTTATGAGTGTCCCAAACTGAGGAAAAACTTCACTTAAAATTCACTCCCAGTTTGCTACCAGTGAGCTCAGCTCCCAGATAAAAACCAGAGCAAACCAGGCTCCATTAGCCCCTCTGCTCACAGAACTGCTTGTTTTGTGTATGTGACCTTGGCCAAGGGAAAGCTAGATCCAAATGCTGCCTGTGCATGACTAATACCCTGTGTATTTAGAAATATCTGGATTAGGCGTGAAGAAATAATCATAAAAATGCTGCATTTAGTGATTCATTAAGCTTTCAGTTGACACTTCATGACATAAAAAGCAAAAGTGCACAAAAAGCATTTCTAGAGCCCATTTTTAATTGCTCTGTTTCTGGGAAATCTGTTTGGAAAGTGGCCTGTTAGTGCTTCCTTCTCGTCTCCCTTACAATGGCATGCAGCTTTTTCACCTCTAATGAAGTTTAATCAACACAAAAAAGTGTAGGCGTTCCAGGTCACAGGCATTTGTCTCAAACATTTTTAAGTGCTTTTGACAGACCAGAATGCACTTTGCGAACCTTCCCTTGTTCTTCTTGGATGAACAAAGGTAGAAATATGGACTCCTTGCAGCACTCTGTGCCTCGATTTTTGTCTTGATGGGGGTAATTTGTTGCTTCATTTTTGCATAAATGAAGCTGTGAATGAAATCATCCTTTTGGCACGTTATTGCTGTTTGAATTCTCACTCTGTTGTTCAGCACTTCAGTAGTTCTGAAGGAAATTAACCACAGTGATCCACCAGTTATTTTACGTTAGGCTACTGGGTTTTATTTTCCTGAGGTGTTAAATATATTTTCATGACATAAATCAAGTAAAAAATTAAATATTTCTTATGTAACATTGATTAATGTCTTAGTGTTACAGACCTGATAATTGTGAAATTCTACTATTGTTTTCTAGATGCAAAATTAGTGTTTCTAATAGTACTTACTTGTTGAGTGAAAGTCTTAAAAGGGAAAAGTGAGAACACGTTCCATTTTATGCTTATGGTATTTTATACCTGAAACAAAACCGCTGTTCTTGCCAGCCACTCTAAGAAATCTTGCACACAGAAGACATTTCCCTTTCGTGTTGCTCACCTCCTAGCTACACTAGTGATGGAAGGTGGGAACACTCAGCGAGCAATCACTTGAGTTTTTCTGGTTTTCCGTAGCAGGTGGTGGCTCTCTGAAGATCTGTCACCTATCACTTGCTTTACTTAGATCTCCCGACATGGATGAAAGTTGAGCCGAGTCTGTCTCTTGTTCTGCGTATAGTTACTTCATGTTCACTAAGGACTGAAGATGTCACAACCTGTGTCCCTCTGACAACGTACAACGGTAGAACAAGGGGCAATGGGATCAAGCTGGAGCATGGGAGATTCAACCTGAACATGAGGAAAAACTTTTTCACTGTGAGGGTGCCAGAGCATGGCCCAGGCTGCCCAGAGAGGTTGTGGAGTCTCCTTCTCTGCAGACATTCAAAACCCGCCTGGACGTGTTCCTGTGTGACCTGGTCTGGTGATCCTGCTCTGGCAGGGGTTGGACTGGATGAGCTTTCGAGGTCCCTTCCAACTCCTAACATTCTGTGATTCTGTGACAATACCACCAGTGCACCAGAGGTAAATGGCAGTAAACCACTGAAGTGAGACACTTTTTAGAAGTGCCCTATTAGCTTTGCTACCAACTGCAGGTGACAGTCAGGATTCAATGGAAAGTTACAATCTGAAGGCTTCTTGGCTGTGTAGCAATAGGATTAGTTCAGCAGCGTTGTATTATTTCCTCCCCCCTCCATGAGGACAGCTTTCTATTTTTGCTGTTAGGGAAACCACACTGCCTGGAAAGACATCTATATTAAGATGACATATTATATGCTGTTGGGAAATAGATTCATAGCTGATTGGCTTATTCTTAGAAGATTAGAGACTAACCATACACAAAAGTGCTTCTTCAAATGTCATTTCTTATGTTTAATGTACAACTTGAAAAGGAAGGCTCTGCTAAGAGCTGTCTTCAAAGATGCTTAAAAACTTTCACAGGAATTGAATACCAGCAGGGAATGATGCCTGACCCCCAAATGCTCTTATAAAACTAAGTACTATGTGTAAAAGGATGCACTTGGCTTTTGTAGCTCTTTATCTTTTGGTCTGTTTATTAGAATGTCTCCTGGCTGAGCTCCGAAGAGCCAGCTGCCAATGGGAATATTAGAGCAACAAGGAGAGAGAACAACTGGAAAGACCCAGTACATTCTCCTGCACTCCTAGGGATGCCCTTTAAGCAGGCAGAGGGGTCTGCATGAAGGCCTTTTAAGAGGAAGGATAGGAATAGGTCTGCACTTCCATCTTCAGCCCCAGGAAAGAATGGAGCTCTTTGATGCAGTAGGCAGAGCACGTGGCTATATGGGGGATCCCACAGCCTGCTTATGGCTGCCAGGGCAGAAACTCGGGCATGTGGACACCAAAGATCCTCATGGGAAAGGTGCTTCTGCTCCCCTTCATAGCACACTGAACTACTCACCAGTCACACAGGAAGAGATGGACAGATTTCCTCCATGCAGCCACTATGAATGCCACAGAAGGAAGAAGTGTAACGTCTCCAAGGTACCGCAGGCCAACAGAAATACAGGAGGAGGAATGTAGCTGAAGTAAGACCTGTGTGGGGGAGAGAGAAATCTGAGAAAATGGGGCTGCTTAGAGTCCAAAAAGAGAAAGTGAACAAAGAGCAGAGGGAAAGGCTGGGAAGACAGAAGGAAATTTGGGACAACGTATCTCCAAGTCTGCATTTGAAGACTGAAAAATGGATCGTGGTTTTCCCCTCTAATGCAAACACCTCCTTCCTTAATGCAGCAACACGGCTTCACTGTGTCAGAAGTAGAAGTGCTTAAACATAATTTAAGATTTTTTCATTAGGTATAAATATATATCCACCAGAGAAATAGAACATGATTATTAATTTAAATTTCTGTGGTGTTTTGCATCTTCAAAAATCCTGTAGTGACTGTGGAGGGTAGTGGGATATTTGCAGTATTAACTCTTCCTGTTGCAACAACTGGAACAAACTTGTTTCTTAGAAGTTTACAAAGGACTTTACTGGGAATCCAAAAGTGTCCTAAAAATACAGTAATACTGCTTTACATAAGGCCACATATCTCTGGAAATCTAGCTGCAGAATGAACCATCCCATTACTGTAAAGCTGAATTGCTTTAAATACAAAATGCTGAATTTCCAAAAGCTGCTATCGGTAGCCTTTCTGTTTTATGCACTATTAAACTGGTGTGCAACAGGCTGTCACTGATAATTTGTTCCACATTTTGCCGAATAAAGAATGAATGCGAGGCAGCAAAGGTACGTTCCCTGCAGAGAGTAAAGATGAACAAAGCAGGAGCTGCTGGCAGGGATTGAAAAGGAGAGGTGTGGGCTACTAGTAGTGTGTGCTGCAGTGATGCTTATTTGGGGATTGTGGGAGAAGGAAGCAAGATGCTGGAGGTTACTGAAATTACCAAGGCTATTATATAAGCCATTGGAAAAAAAAAAACTGGGAAAAGTTTGATAGTGGATGGATGTTCTTGGAAGACAAATCATCAGTAACAGCTACCAGGAGTTACTATCAGCCTCAAGTCTGGCTAAGCATAAAGCATGTATGCACTGCATCACCTAAGCACACTGGTCATGAAGCCATTCCTTTAGCTGAGTATCACATGGGACCTACATCAAATCTGTTGGATAAAGCAGTTTGACCTCTCTTGCTAACAGTCCAGCACCCTTCATGCCCCTAGGTCTACCTACCTAGGAACTCTGTGGTAAAAGCTGCTCAGGAAAGATGGGTGAAGTTTTCCAGAAAGAAAGATGGCATTAAAGTAGGCATGCTGTCAGGAGGGATTAAACTTGGGCTGATGAAATGTGCCTAAAATCTGTTCTGGAGACAGAAGTCTTCTATCTACCAGACAGGCTTAGCATAGCTAATGCCAGCGTAAGTGTATCCTGTCACATCAGCAGGCCTCTTTCCTCACCTCGCCAAATGAGGCAGCTATGATACCACAACACCTACCTCCAGTTGTCATTCTTAAGTGGCTTTTCAGTCCAAACAATCTCCTGAGTCAAAATTATAATAAATAGAAGATCAGTACTCGTTTTTTATAAGAAAGGAGGCGTATTTTCCACTCAAAGTCTTCCAGATTCTTCTAGTCCCTTGTCATGGTGCAGCAGGGGCCATGCTGGATGTGTCTATGCTTCACTGAGGGGCTCATCCAGGCAGAAAGAAGAGGGTTTCAATGTAATGCTTTAAGAATTCCCATTCCCATTGAAAAAAAAATGAAAGAAGGGCCTCAGTCCAGCCTTGCTCAGGTTTCTGAGGCTTTGGACATATTGAAATATCAAATGATCAGCAGCTGGTTTTAACTAAGTATTACTGCTGGTCAGGGTGTGTGTCATTTAGACAGCCATCCTACTTCATTATTTTACCAGATACTGCGACTCATTTTTGAGCCTGGTACTTGACAGTTGAAAGAATTCATAATGAAACTAAATGAAAGAATTCATAGAAACTAAAATCTGGTTGTATCCTTCAAGATTTTCATTTTGAATGAGAGCCCAGTTAAGTACATCTGAGTTTTGAAATCTGAAGTCCGAAGAGCTGCAGTCACAGCAAAATTAAATTTGCTCACCTCCATGGGTAAATCTTGAAATCTTAGTGAAATTATTTGAAACTGAAACTATCAACATTCAAAAATGCCTGTCTTTGAATATTTGTTTAAAAATTCTGATTTTATTGTGAAGTTGCTTCTGCCTACACACAGGTAGAGTTGAGGAAGTTTTACCTGCGTGACAGTTACTAGACCAGGTCTGACCAGCTTATTTCGTCAACAATAGAGTATGAAAATTATTTAGTTCCATGTAAGAAACAGAGTCAGTCAGGAACAATGAATTAGAATTTCATTCCTAATGTATGAGGGCTTTTTAAATAGGTTTCAAAGGTATTTGATAGCTTCCCTTCTATTTTAGGAAAACACATAGACATAACACTGTTTTAAAGGAAGAGAGCCTTCTGCAGTACTTGGATTCACACTTAACTGGTGCCCTTTCTCTTTATGTTTCCAAAATGACTCCTTTAATTAGAGCATTGCAATAGGGGTATAAGACAGTAAATGAGGATATTATCCCAGGTAGACAGAACCTACCAGCTTCTCGCTGTACAGTCACCAGATGGTTTGTGCATCCATGTTTTTGTTTACTCTTCCACCAATGTCTATATCTAAGCAATTATGAAGGCTTCTCTTTTCCTCTCGTTGTTCTATGTGATTCTCTATAATGCATTTAATTAGCATGTTTAAAATTAGTGACTTCAATCGGTAACTAAGGATATGTAGGGCTGGACAGAATGTAGCATAGAAAACATAAACTAAACACAGAGGGAGGAAGAAGGAAATTGCAGCAATTAGAGAGTCATCCAGCCTCGAGAGCCGTTTAGCATCACTGGCAGATTTCATTCACATGATCTTGCGGGCAACCAGATGGAAAAAGTGGCATTGATTTTCTTGACTTCCCCCTCCAGAGTTTGTGAATGAAATTTCCTAAGAGCATAAAAAAGCTTGCTGCTGCCACTGTACCTGCAGCAAGCTCTACAACTGGCAGAGGAGCTGCCAGTGCAGCTGAGAACTTAAATTATACAGAGACCTGACATGCAGCTTCTTTCTCTCTACTGCTCTTCTTTTTTTCAGTCTTTGTTTCCTCACGCTCTGCTGCTCTCCCAACTATGAATCTGTCTTTATCAAACATGCTATGCACCAGCGAAGAAGTAACACCTTAGATTTCAAATTCAAATTAACTCCACAGCAGTGCATATGGATCCTGAGTGTGGCAGGCATTTAGATGAGATCTTGGAATTTCTGTTACATAAAATTTGGGGGTGTAAAGTTTTTCAGCTTCACCTATTCATCTCGTAGATTCTTCCTATTTGCTGTTTTGTCTGTGTGAAAATAGATTCAATGTTAAGTTCAGATGTCCACCTGCTCCCACTGTTTTGTCACTAAGGATGTCTGTAAATTTGGTTGCTTAAGGCTCTTTCTCAAAACATTGAATATCAATTAAAAGCATCAATCTGTTTATCATAAGGTTATTGAAAACATAGTTTGGGCTTTTAGCCATCATTATAGGAAGTTGTTTGTTTAGTATTAAGAGAAGTGCTGAAGGTGGGCTCTAGCTGGGGTTCAGGTGGGTGCTTGAAGGAAACAAAACCTACAGTCCCCCAGTTTATCCATCTGCTGGCTTTCCTCCCCTATTGATATTGGAATTTACTGACAAGTTCTAGCTACATTTGACAGAGAGACTTTGAGAACACAAAGCTCTTGGAGGCTTCATGAAAGCCAGCAACTGCTCAGAGGAGAACAACCCAGATTAATGCGACCCCAACCGATGGTAGCTAGCCTAGCTAGTCCTTGACATGCACTTAGCTCCAAGGGGCAGAGCTGTAAGGGGTGCAGAAGGGCAGCGAGTGATGCTTTGTGTGCTGTGGTTAGGAGGGGAAACAAGCATCTGGGAGCACTGGGGAAACGGGCAGCATTAGACTATAGGGGAAAAAAAAGGGTAGAGAACAGGTGGCCACAGTCCTGCTGCTCGGGAAACAACTTGTTGGCTTAAAAAGAAAGTCATTCATATTTTCAAACAGCAGGAAAGGGATATGTGATGAGAAAAGTACTTTTGCGTGGCCTCCTTCCCCTCCCTAGTCTTTACAGATAAATTATCCAGAGGTGAGAGATGGTTCACAGATGGTTCACAGAATCACAGAATCTCAGGAGTTGGAAGGGACCTCGAAAGATCATCCAGTCCAACCCCCCTGCTAAAGCAGGATCACCTAAACTAAGTCACACAGGAACACGTCCAGGTTGGCCTTGAATGTGTCCAGAGAAGGAGACTCCACAACCTCTCTGGGCAGCCTGGTCCAGTGCTCTGTCACCCTCACAGTGAAAAAGTTTTTCCTCATGTTTGCATGGAACCTCCTATGCTCCAGCTTGCACCCATTGCCCCTTGTCCTGTCATTGGACATCAGAGAGAAGAGCCTGGCTCCTTCCTCCTGACACTGGCCCTTTACAAATTTATAAATATGAATGAGGTCACCCCTCATGGTTGTCTCAGGCATGCTCCTCTGGCAAGAAGCTTCTTTTCATTAACCTGGTGGACAGTGTTTTTGCAATTCTGTGGTCTCTCTCTGACCACCTTACAGGCAATGGCCTGTATGCAGTTTATTGGGGAATGTCAGGGTGTCCCCATGGTTCCCAGCAGCCATCCTTATGCCAGCTTTTCATATGTAAAGTTGAAAATTAATTGAAAGGACAGGATACCTAAGGCTTTCTGTGAGGTATTCAATACAGCACTCTGAGGTGTTGTCTTGAACAAGTAAAACTACCTGTGATTATTCTCATTGCCTACCACAAAGCTGTAGTCCAGCTGTCAAGACAGAGGCAGCTCTGCCAAAGCAGTGTAGAGTCAGGACAAATAACATTTGGACACGTGACTGAAAGATTTTCTGTTTGCTATAAACTCATCTGTAAATAGCAGAGCTTAAAAATAAAGAGATCATGCACCTCATTAAATAAAATGAGCTAAAAATAAATAATGCTCAATACACCGTTATGGAGCTATGCAGTACCTGGTTTTGAATATGACAAATCAAATTATGAAAGCACTATATTTTTTCTGCATGAATTTGCAGCTATAGACTCTTCATGCTTTAATGAGCAAAAATTTTCCACATAGTGGGAGAATGTTTATGCATTTGATAAAACAAAATATCCTGGTAACCATTCTGATTAGAAGTATAAGGAGCAGTCTGTCAAATTCTCCTTCCTTATCTCCTGGTTGAAAATCTTTTCTCTGTTTGCCAAGAAAATACACCAGTACACTACCACCTGATAAGTAAATCTTTCACTAAGCCATTTTCAAAATATATCTATATTGCCTAATAATAATTTCAGCTCTCAGTAGTAACTGTTGGACTGCTCAGATCTGTTTTTATAATAGTTTTAAAAATAATGTAGGATTAAAATCTGCTGGGTCCCTGCTGCCTGGGAGGAAGTTTACAAGGCACGTTACTGTGTTGCAAGTGATGGTGCCATCAGGTACATGCAGAGGAGATTAAAAAAATGCGTAAAATATGTTCATGCTCTGGGACAGAAAAAATGCAGTTTTATACTGCGCATTTCAATACATGCTAAAAAACAGATTTTATATCATTGTGGTTTAGGGCTGGGCTGGCCACTAAATCCTGGACAGACGCTCTCTATTAACCCCTCTGCCCTCCCCAGAAGGGAAAAGAGAATAAGAGAGAGAGAGACTTTATGGGTTGGAAAATAAAACTAACAGGTTTAATAAAACAGTAATACTAATACTGCAGGATAATAATGTGAATAGGAAAATAATGAAATATATAGAGATACATACAAATACATATACAAAACCAATATAAAATCCTCCCCCACCCTTCCCCCACTGACGAATACGTCACCAGAGGCTCTGCAGAGCCGGGCACTGGAAAAGTCCCAGACCAAACCCAGCAGCAGTGGGAGCTGATGCAGGACACACAAATCGGGATCAGAGGCAGATGAACCAGCAGGGTTCTGCTTGGACTTCGGCCATTGCAGAGTCCAAGATGGGAGGGCTCCAAGACAGAAGAAGGGTCGAGACCTTGTGATGCCTTGGCTTTATAGTGACTATGATGTATGTGGGGTGGAACACCTTGTTGGTCAGTTTTGGGACTGCTTTCCCCCCCGTAGGCGCAGACACAGCACCCATGGTGAGACAACTGACCTTGAGCTTATCTTCTAGCAGCACATACTGGGAAAACATGCTGCTAGTTTCAGCAAGTTCAGTCACTTTAAAGAGACTGAGCTGAAAAGTGAAATCACTAGATAGAAAATTAGTTCTATTTAGCTCAAACCAGAACATATATATATGTATGTATGTATGTATGTATGTATACACACAATAGTTTGTGTGCTGTGTCATCCTAAGTATTTGTTAAGGAACAGGTTGAGCCTTAATAATTAGAAAAGCTGCTTCTCATGTAGGAACTTTTCAGTTCATCTGTGCTCTATCTTGTGGAAAGAGTTCTTAGCGGCTGCTTCTTTTTAAAGAAATTCAGGGAAGATCTCTATCTCTGGGATGGCTTTGCCACACAAATCTTTTTTTCCTTTTCTCCATGTACTGTTGCATCCCATTGTAAAGGAAATCTCCAGTATCCACATTTGTAGTTATCTACGTGGAGACCTCAACTGCTCCACCCTAAATGTACAAACCCTTTACAACTTGCTTGTTTTCAACGAGGTCCACAGGCTAGACTGCAAACAAATAGAGTGTAAGCAGAGCTTTTCTTCTTTCTCTCTCTGCCTTTTAAAAACCTTTATTCCTACATTCTAGCTGACGTACAAAAAAAAATAAACATATTTGCCCTTTTCATACTAACATGTCCAGATGTCCCAGTGAGGACCGTGGCAAAACATACCAGATGACACACTTGTGACTAAGGATTTTGAATTCTAATTTAGAAATTGGTGTAATAAATGAACTTGACTGGTTGTAATTGATCTTACTGTTCATGTTGCCAACAGGAACCCCTGCAGGTGTTTTAGTAGAAACTCTAGAAATTTAAAAAAACTGATTTCTAGGGATTTTAACAAAAAAAGTCTCGTCTTACTTTCTTTCACTTCAACATTGGCTCAAATCAACATCATCAGATGAAAACAAAGACTCAATGCAGGAAATATCTTCTTTTCTTATCTTTCTATAAGAAAACTTATATTTTCTAATATAAGTTACATGCTAGGATATGCACATGATCTCAATTTTGGTATCTAGCTTTGAACCATCTCCTCCTCCTGAGCAGCTACTTCTCTGAACTGACTTATGAGCTGTTTTGCACACCACAGGCTACAGAAAGGAAGTGCAGGCAACCAGTTATGTCCCCATCTGTAAATGGAGAGGAAAAGTGTTCCTGGAGATTTGGATGCTCTGTTGTCCTCCTTTCTTTCATTCATTCCGTTTGGCAGTGTAAAAGTGACTGTCTGTTGTGGTCTCTGGGCTGCTAAAGGATTGACTCCATTCAATAATTATACTCTGAATCTCCTGATAAGGGATTGTCTCCTCACTGACAGGAGGGAGACTTTCTCAGTAACAACTACTGTGATTACTGACCACTAGTATCACTCTTGTTCTGCCAAGCCACTCAAAGAGAACATTAATGGTTTAGTCTATTAAAATCTACTCTCGCAATTCACTATGTGCAGAACTCCCTAGTGTGAAACAGTCCAGCTGATTACTGAGACAACCTGTCCATACCCTTCTCCACGATGGAGGGAGATTGCCCACAGTCATTCACAGGTATTTTACCCTGCCTACACAATGACTTACAGTAATACTCTCTTATATAATGTAATACCTTAGTTCATATTGCATAAAATGATGAAATTCAGACTACTACTCTCTGACATTAAAATGCTTCATGATAATACTAAGTTATAGAACACGACTGAACTAAAAAAAAAGTAGTGAAATGGAAAGAAGTAGAGAAAGTGCCTGGAACAGTGCAACTGGAGTTAAGATATGAGTTGCCTCAGAACACTAGAGCAGGTCCATGGAGACTCCTGCTGCCTTTGCAGGAGTGCAGAATGCCCTGTTGAAGGTCTAGCGCTGACATTGCTGTAGCTGTGCTTACGATCTGCTCCAATACTGGAGATGTTTGTCTTTACTACCAGATGCTGTCTGGTAGCTAAATGTTTGACATTTATTTGCATATTTGCAATGCACTAATAAATGATATTAAATGTGCCATTTACTCACTAATTTCAACAGCTTTGTCCTGAGGAGAAAGTACTCTTATGTTTTCTTGTGGTAGGCTCTGTACCAACTTTGCAATTAGGCAGCTATTCCAGCTGAGAGAAGATAGATCATCTGGCAACAACAACTCCTTCTGGAGCTGAAGCCAGGCTGAGCAGGTGTTTTACACCTCTTCCTTCCCCTCTGCAACTGAATGAAAACTCTCTCGGTCTAGTATAAAGGTAAGAGTGCACTTGCTTTCTGCCATGTAATTCATATGTCAGTGTGTTTCAGTACTGATACAACAGAAATAAAGCAATGCTCAAGTTGAAAACATCCACCAAAAAGCAGAATTCACAATTTAGTCTCACTGATCCTCTGGAATCAGAGTACCACTAAGCTGTGCTCAGTAAAACTAAAACCCAAGGGTGCCTATAGCTGACCAGCAAACAATCGATAACCTTGCTTGGAGAGCCTATTGCATGTGACACAGTAACTTATACAGTGAATGAAACTGAAATGCCTGACATGCAAAATCACAGCGTAAAATGGTCTTTAAAATAGCATAATGGTTCTAAATAGAGAGTTAGGAGTGGTGATGCTCTCTTTTCAAATGGAAGTAGTCATGGAGTGCCCTAGTACTCTGCTAAACAAGACAGCTTAGTAGTCAAATTTTGGATGAAAGGGAGAGAGGAAGTCATCGCTCACTCTGGCAAGAAGTCCTAGCTCATAAGAAAGCTGCATAATTAATGCTAGATATTTTAAAGCCATGAACTGCAATTCCTATGTAAGCTTTGGAAATGGAAAAATGTACCCTGGCAATTTTCCTGAGGTGGTAGGGAGGGCACCCGCTGAGACTTATGGATATTAAGTCAGAAATTAAGAACCAGGGATCTGAAAGATAAATGTACACTGAAAGGTTATGGCTTGTCCTTCAGTAGAAATTATGTGGGCTTATCTGACAGGCAGAACCTGCTAATGACTTAAGTTAACTTACAGCCCTAAAGGTGGCAACTGCTGAGAAACAAGTTAAACACTGATTTTGCATATTTTTAGTTAAAAAAAAATACTTCCCAAACATATATTTTACAGTTGAGAACCACATTCATCTCCAAAGATGCATCATCAGAAGAGGAGATCCAGATATGGCTGTTGCTCTAATCAAAATTAACTGACAGCTTATAAAAGCCATCATCTTGAGGAAACACCTACATGTTAAAAAGCTTGGGGACAAGAAGGAAGCCCCAGGGAGTAGTTTAAGGGTCCTCACTCCACTAGAAATAAAATCAGCAGAAGTAGTAGAAGTAATACAGTTAGAAAACTGTCTTGAATCAGACAAACCCTTTTCTGCTGCATGTGAAGTCTACTGTAGAGCTGTAAAAGCTATTTACACTTAAAATTCAGTATCATCTATGATGTAAAATAAAACTGCGATCTGTAGTTGAAGTTTTCACAATCACGTAATAGATTTAGACCTTTATGTCTTACATTGTAACAAACAAAGCGAGTGGTGCCAACTCCTGTGCTTTATTAGTCTCTTGCTATTCGGTGTCTCCTATGAGCCAAGCAAACATGTGAGAAGATAAGCTTTCATCTAAATTTACAATTATATATTATATATAACTATTACTAATTATACAATTATGTACTTGTATTTAAATCTGTGGCCCTCCTGGCTGTGAAAAAAATCTTGAAAGGGGAAACCCACATCCATCATTTAGGTAGACAGAGAACATTTGGCAAGATAACCATCTTAATACTGAATCATGTTTTGCATTGGTTTTATTGTATGCCTTCCTTGCTGTCTTAGTAAGGAGTTTGGGGAGGAGGTACCAACCTCCTCCCCAAACTCTCCAAAACCTTTAAGGATAGGACCTGGGTAAAACAACTCAGAGATGTCTGAGTTTTCAGTGAGCCTGATGCAGTAGCTTAAAGTATAGACAGCCCGGTTTATCTTCAGTGAAGTTTCTTTTAATCTCTAAATACAATTCTGTGCATTGTGTGGCGCTCACCGAGTATAAACTCAAAGAAGTTGAATGCGCAGTCCAGCCCTAAACCTCCACACTGGTATCACAAATCTGGCTGATAATCACAAACCCAGTTATAACCAGCAGCTGACCTGACAGTCAAGACGAACACTAATCTGACCAGCAAAGCCTCAGAATATCCACTTACTGACAGTGCATACTGATGTCTAAATAAATGTGATGCTGCAACCTCATCAGATCACTGTAAAGCATCTTAAACTCAGATATACCAGTAAGTGCTCCCAGGAAAACTTGAAGTTGATAAAAGGGAAAAAGATGTGAGTAGGTTGGCACAAAAGAACTCTTCTCTAGATAATTTTGGTTTGCTGGTTTTGTTTTGTTGTTTTGTTGGGTTTTTTTTAATGCAATGCTACTTGGGAAGTATCATGGATAGATTAAAGTGAATCTTTCAAAACCACTCTCCTGCTTTCCATCTAAGAATGAAGGTTGAATTTGTGAAAGGTGCCAACTTGCAGGTGAATGCTCAGCTGTAGGTCAGCATCAGCAATCTTGACTGCTGGCCAGCTGCTCTACTGGCTTGGAGGAAAATGGTTCTAGCAAAGACCCTTATCCCAAACTTCACGCAAGAGGCAACGTGATGTAGGTTACAAGAGCATTGATTCTGTTATCAGCATGAGGAAGTTGAGTGCTTTACTGTTAAATCTCAGGAAAACTTGACTGAGAAGCTTACTCATCTGAAAATTAGTCAGGGGAAATTCTTCTGGTGCATATTGAGAGTACAAATTGGGGATTCCTATTGCAAAGAGCTCTTGTGGGGTGTATTTTGAGATTACATTTATTGCCATTGTTGACTGTAAGGTGGGAGTAAAAGGAAGAGTGAGGAGTTGCTTAATTAGAATTAATGAATACATGTGTAATGTCATACAATCGTGTTATGTTCTCATTAGTTCCTTGGTTAAAACGATTCCTTCCACTGGAAATTACCAAGGACAAGATGAGTCACAATCAGCACAGCAGAAATAAACTCAGGAGAAAATACTCGTTGCTGCAATGGCCTTTTGCCTACGCAAACAGGAGTAACATGGTATTTCTGTGCCGCGGTTGCTCACACAGCAGTGAACCTTGCTGCCTGCAGCTGCACGCTCCACACCTGATCCACTGTGCCCGCCCGCCCCCCAAACTTGAAGTTATCCTGATCCGATGCACTCAGAGCATGAGCAGAAAGGGGCCTTTTCCTCACAGGTCATGGGATGCTCTTGCCACGGGCTGAACCCCTGGGCCGTCCACCTGAGACGCTCCCGCCCGGGGAGGAGCGGGAAAGGGGCAGCTGCGCTCCTTGAGCGCTCGCGTTACACGGCAGGAGCCAGGAAGAGCAAATCCCTCTCCTTGGTAGGGAAACGCAGCAACGTGAACAGGGACCAGATCAGCCCCGAAGCGAAGCCCTTTCCTCTCAGTCGCTACCGCTGACAGCAGTGGGGACACTGACAAGGGCGGGCGTCTTCCTCCTCCTGAGGACGCGCACAGGTGAAGCGCACCGGCCCCTCCTCGGCGCGGGGCCGCG